>NC_092772.1:62332604-62382779 GCF_047496795.1 Chiloscyllium punctatum | reverse complement strand
AAGGGGGGGGGGCGAGAAGGGGATTAAACACAATGTATTACTGAGGGGGGGGGGCGAGAGGATTAAACACAATGTATTACTGAGGGGGGGGGGCGAGAGGATTAAACACAATGTATTACTGAAGGGGGGGGGGCGAGAGGATTAAACACAATGTATTACTGAAGGGGGGGGGGCGAGAGGATTAAACACAATGTATTACTGAGGGGGGGGCGAGAGGATTAAACACAATGTATTACTGAAGGGGGGGGGGGCGAGAGGGATTAAACACAATGTATTACTGAAGGGGGGGGGCGAGAGGATTAAAACACAATGTATACTGAAGGGGGGGGGGCGAGAGGATTAAACACAATGTATTACTGAAGGGGGGGGGGCGAGAGGATTAAACACAATGTATTACTGAAGGGGGGGGGGGCGAGAGGATTAAACACAATGTATTACTGAAGGGGGGGGGCGAGAGGATAAACACAATGTATTACTGAAGGGGGGGGGGCGAGAGGATTAAACACAATGTATTACTGAAGGGGGGGGGGCGAGAGGATTAAACACAATGTATTACTGAGGGGGGGGGGCGAGAGGATTAAACACAATGTATTACTGAAGGGGGGGGGGCGAGAGGATTAAACACAATGTATTACTGATGGGGGGGGGGCGAGAGGATTAAACACAATGTATTACTGAAGGGGGGGGGGGCGAGAGGATTAAACACAATGTATTACTGAAGGGGGGGGGCGAGAGGATTAAACACAATGTATTACTGAAGGGGGGGGGGGCGAGAGGATTAAACACAATTGTATTACTGAAGGGGGGGGGGGGCGAGAGGATTAAACACAATGTATTACTGAAGGGGGGGGGGCGAGAGGATTAAACACAATGTATTACTGAAGGGGGGGGCCCCGAGGAGGATTAACACAATGTATTACTGAAGGGGGGGGGGGCGAGAGGATTAAACACAATGTATTACTGAGGGGGGGGGGGCGAGAGGATTAAACACAATGTATTACTGAAGGGGGGGGGGCGAGAGGACTTAAACACAATGTATTACTGAAGGGGGGGGGCGAGAGGATTAAACACAATGTATTACTGAAGGGGGGGGGGGCGAGAGGATTAAACACAATGTATTACTGAAGGGGGGGGGGGCGAGAGGATTAAACACAATGTATTACTGAGGGGGGGGGGCGAGAGGATTAAACACAATGTATTACTGAAGGGGGGGGGCGAGAGGATTAAACACAATGTATTACTGAAGGGGGGGGGGCGAGAGGATTAAACACAATGTATTACTGAAGGGGGGGGGGCGAGAGGATTAAACACAATGTATTACTGAGGGGGGGGGGCGAGAGGATTAAACACAATGTATTACTGAAGGGGGGGGGGCGAGAGGATTAAACACAATGTATTACTGAAGGGGGGGGGGCGAGAGGATTAAACACAATGTATTACTGAGGGGGGGGGGGCGAGAGGATTAAACACAATGTATTACTGAAGGGGGGGGGCGAGAGGATTAAACACAATGTATTACTGAAGGGGGGGGGCGGAGAGGATTAAACACAATGTATTACTGAAGGGGGGGGGGCGAGAGGATTAAACACAATGTATTACTGAGGGGGGGGGGCGAGAGGATTAAACACAATGTATTACTGAGGGGGGGGGGGCGAGAGGATTAAACACAATGTATTACTGAAGGGGGGGGGCGAGAGGATTAAACACAATGTATTACTGAAGGGGGGGGGGCGAGAGGATTAAACACAATGTATTACTGAAGGGGGGGGGGCGAGAGGATTAAACACAATGTATTACTGAAGGGGGGGGGGCGAGAGGATTAAACACAATGTATTACTGAAGGGGGGGGGGGCGAGAGGATTAAACACAATGTATTACTGAAGGGGGGGGGCGAGAGGATTAAACACAATGTATTACTGAAGGGGGGGGGGGCGAGAGGATTAAACACAATGTATTACTGAAGGGGGGGGGGCGAGAGGATTAAACACAATGTATTACTGAAGGGGGGGGGGCGAGAGGATTAAACACAATGTATTACTGAAGGGGGGGGGCGAGAGGATTAAACACAATGTATTACTGAAGTTGGGGGGGGCGAGAGGATTAAACACAATGTATTACTGAGGGGGGGGGCGAGAGGATTAAACACAATGTATTACTGAAGGGGGGGGGGGCGAGAGGATTTAAACACAATGTATTACTGAGGGGGGGGGGCGAGAGATTAAACACAATGTATTACTGAGGGGGGGGGTCGAGAGGATTAAACACAATGTATTACTGAAGGGGGGGGGGCGAGAGGATTAAACACAATGTATTACTGAAGGGGGGGGGCGAGAGGATTAAACACAATGTATTACTGAGGGGGGGGGGGCGAGAGGATTAAACACAATGTATTACTGAGGGGGGGGGGCGAGAGGATTAAACACAATGTATTACTGAAGGGGGGGGGCGAGAGGATTAAACACAATGTATTACTGAGGGGGGGGGGCGAGAGGGATTAAACACAATGTATTACTGAAGGGGGGGGGCGAGAGGATTAAACACAATGTATTACTGAAGGGGGGGGGGCGAGAGGATTAAACACAATGTATTACTGGGGGGGGGGCGAGAGGATTAACACAATGTATTACTGAGGGGGGGGGGCGAGAGGATTAAACACAATGTATTACTGAGGGGGGGGGGCGAGAGGATTAAACACAATGTATTACTGAAGGGGGGGGGGCGAGAGGATTAAACACAATGTATTACTGAAGGGGGGGGCGAGAGGATTAAACACAATGTATTACTGAGGGGGGGGGGGCGAGAGGATTAAACACAATGTATTACTGAGGGGGCGGGGCGAGAGGATTAAACACAATGTATTACTGAAGGGGGGGGGGGCGAGAGGATTAAACACAATGTATTACTGAAGGGGGGGGGCGAGAGGATTAAACACAATGTATTACTGAGGGGGGGGGGCGAGAGGATTAAACACAATGTATTACTGAGGGGGGGGGCGAGAGGATTAAACACAATGTATTACTGAGGGGGGGGGGCGAGAGGATTAAACACAATGTATTACTGAAGGGGGGGGGGCGAGAGGATTAAACACAATGTATTACTGAAGGGGGGGGCGAGAGGATTAAACACAATGTATTACTGAGGGGGGGGGCGAGAGGATACATTGATTTAAACACAATGTATTACTGAAGGGGGGGGGGGCGAGAGGATTAAACACAATGTATTACTGAAGGGGGGGGGGCGAGAGGATTAAACACAATGTATTACTGAGGGGGGGGGCGAGAGGATTAAACACAATGTATTACTGAAGGGGGGGGGCGAGAGGATTAAACACAATGTATTACTGAAGGGGGGGGGCGAGGAGGATTAAACACAATGTATTACTGAAGGGGGGGGGGGCGAGAGGATTAACACAATGTATTACTGAAGGGGGGGGGGGGGGCGAGAGGATTAAACACAATGTATTACTGAAGGGGGGGGGGCGAGAGGATTAAACACAATGTATTACTGAAGGGGGGGGGGGGCGAGAGGATTAAACACAATGTATTACTGAAGGGGGGGGGGGCGAGAGGATTAAACACAATGTATTACTGAAGGGGGGGGGCGAGAGGATTAAACACAATGTATTACTGAAGGGGGGGGGGCGAGAGGATTAAACACAATGTATTACTGAAGGGGGGGCCCCAGGAGGATTAAACACAATGTATTACTGAAGGGGGGGGGGCGAGAGGATTAAACACAATGTATTACTGAGGGGGGGGGGGGGGCGAGAGGATTAAACACAATGTATTACTGAAGGGGGGGGGGGCGAGAGGATTAAACACAATGTATTACTGAAGGGGGGGGGGCGAGAGGATTAAACACAATGTATTACTGAAGGGGGGGGGGCGAGAGGATTAAACACAATGTATTACTGAAGGGGGGGGGGGGCGAGAGGATTAAACACAATGTATTACTGAAGGGGGGGGGCGAGAGGATTAAACACAATGTATTACTGAAGGGGGGCCCCAGGAGGATTAAACACAATGTATTACTGAAGGGGGGGGGGGCGAGAGGATTAAACACAATGTATTACTGAAGGGGGGCCCCAGGAGGATTAAACACAATGTATTACTGAAGGGGGGGGGGGGCGAGAGGATTAAACACAATGTATTACTGAAGGGGGGGGGGCGAGAGGATTAAACACAATGTATTACTGAAGGGGGGGGGGCGAGAGGATTAAACACAATGTATTACTGAAGGGGGGGGGCGAGAGGATTAAACACAATGTATTACTGAAGGGGGGGGGCGAGAGGATTAAACACAATGTATTACTGAAGGGGGGGGGCGAGAGGATTAAACACAATGTATTACTGAAGGGGGGGGGCGAGAGGATTAAACACAATGTATTACTGAAGGGGGGGGGGGCGAGAGGATTAAACACAATGTATTACTGAAGGGGGGGGGGCGAGAGGATTAAACACAATGTATTACTGAAGGGGGGGGCGAGAGGATTAAACACAATGTATTACTGAAGGGGGGGGGGCGAGAGGATTAAACACAATGTATTACTGAAGGGGGGGGGGGGCGAGAGGATTAAACACAATGTATTACTGAAGGGGGGGGGGGCGAGAGGATTAAACACAATGTATTACTGAAGGGGGGGCCCCAGGAGGATTAAACACAATGTATTACTGAAGGGGGGGAGGGGCGAGAGGATTAAACACAATGTATTACTGAAGGGGGGGGGGGGCGAGAGGATTAAACACAATGTATTACTGAAGGGGGGGGTGCGAGAGGATTAAACACAATGTATTACTGAAGGTAGAGCCTAAGAGGATTAAACACAATGTATTACTGAAGGGGGGGGGGGCGAGAGGATTAAACACAACGTATTACTGAAGGGGGGGGGGGGGGCGAGAGGATTAAACACAATGTATTACCGGAGGGGGGGGGGGGCGAGAGGATTAAACACAATGTATTACTGAAGGGGGGGGGGGGGGCGAGAGGATTAAACACAATGTATTACCGGAGGGTGGGGGGGGGGGGCGAGAGGATTAAACACAATGTATTACTGAAGGGGGGGGGGCGAGAGGATTAAACACAATGTATTACTGAAGGGGGGGGGCGAGAGGATTAAACACAATGTATTACTGAAGGGGGGGGGGGCGAGAGGATTAAACACAATGTATTACTGAAGGTAGAGCCTAAGAGGATTAAACACAATGTATTACTGAAGGGGGGGCCCCAAGAGGATTAAACACAATGTATTACTGAAGGGGGGGGGGCGAGAGGATTAAACACAATGTATTACTGAAGGGGGGGGGGGCGAGAGGATTAAACACAATGTATTACTGAAGGGGGGGGGCGAGAGGATTAAACACAATGTATTACTGAAGGGGGGGGGCGAGAGGATTAAACACAATGTATTACTGAAGGGGGGGGCGAGAGGATTAAACACAATGTATTACTGAAGGGGGGGGGGCGAGAGGATTAAACACAATGTATTACTGAAGGGGGGGGGGGCGAGAGGATTAAACACAATGTATTACTGAAGGGGGGGGGGGCGAGAGGATTAAACACAATGTATTACTGAAGGGGGGGGGGGCGAGAGGATTAAACACAATGTATTACTGAAGGTAGAGCCTAAGAGGATTAAACACAATGTAGTACTGAAGGGGGGGGGGGGCGAGAGGATTAAACACAACGTATTACTGAAGGGGGGGGGGGTGGCGAGAGGATTAAACACAATGTATTACCGGAGGGGGGGCGGGGGGCGAGAGGATTAAACACAATGTATTACTGAAGGGAGGGGGGGGGGCGAGAGGATTAAACACAATGTATTACCGGAGGGGGGGGGGCGAGAGGATTAAACACAATGTATTACTGAAGGGGGGGGGGCGAGAGGATTAAACACAATGTATTACTGAAGGGGGGGGGCGAGAGGATTAAACACAATGTATTACTGAAGGTAGAGCCTAAGAGGATTAAACACAATGTATTACTGAAGGGGGGGGGGGGGCGAGAGGATTAAACACAATGTATTACTGAAGGTAGAGCCTAAGAGGATTAAACACAATGTATTACTGAAGGGGGGGGGGGGCGAGAGGATTAAACACAATGTATTACTGAAGGGGGGGCCTGAGAGGATTAAACACAATGTATTACTGAAGGGGGGGCCCGAGAGGATTAAACACAATGTATTACTGAAGGCGGGGCCCGAGAGGATTAAACACAATGTATTACTGAAGGTGGAGCCTAAGAGGATTAAACACAATGTATTACTGAAGGCGGGTCCCGAGAGGATTAAACACAATGTATTACTGAAGGGGGGGCCCGAGAGGATTAAACACAATGTATTACTGAAGGCGGGGCCCGAGAGGATTAAACACAATGTATTACTGAAGGGGGGGCCCCCGAGGATTAAACACAATGTATTACTGAAGGGGGGGCCCGAGAGGATTAAACACAATGTATTACTGAAGGGGGGGCCCCCAAGAGGATTAAACACAATGTATGACTGAAGGTGGAGCCTGACAGTATTAAACACAGTCATACATTGTGTTTAATCCTCGGGGGCCCCGCCTTCAGTAATACATTGTGTTTAATCCTCTTGGGGGCCCCCCCTTCAGTAATACATTGTGTTTAATCCTCTCGGGCCCCACCTTCAGTAATACATTGTGTTTAATCCTCTCAGGCTCCGCCTTCAGTAATACATTGTGTTTAATCCTCTTGGGGGCCCCGCCTTCAGTAATACATTGTGTTTAATCCTCTTGGGGCCCCCCCTTCAGTAATACATTGTGTTTAATCCTCTCGGGCCCCGCCTTCAGTAATATATTGTGTTTAATACTCTCGGGTCCCGCCTTCAATAATACATTGTGTTTAATCCTCTTAGGCTCCACCTTCAGTAATACATTGAAGGTGGAGCCTGACAGTATTAAACACAATGTATTACTGAAGGCGGAGCCCGAGAGGATTAAACACAATATATTATTGAAGGGGGGCCCCCAAGAGGATTAAACACAATGTATTACTGAAGGTGGGGCCCCCAAGAGGATTAAACACAATGTATTACTGAAGGCGGAGCCTGAGAGGATTAAACACAATGTATTACTGAAGGTGGGGCCCGAGAGGATTAAACACAATGTATTTCTGAATGGGGGGGCCCGAGAGGATTAAACAGAATGTATTACTGAAGGGGGGCCCCAAGAGGATTAAACACAATGTATTACTGAAGGGGGGCCCGAGAGTATTAAACACAATGTATTACTGAAGGCGGACCCCCCGAGAGGATTAAACACAATGTATTACTGAAGGTGGAGCCCAAGAGGATTAAACACAATGTATTACTGAATGTGCGGCCCGAGAGTATTAAACACAATGTATTACTGAAGGTGGAGACTAACAGGATTAAACACAATGTATTAATGGGGGGGGGGCCCGAGAGGATTAAACACAATGTATTACTGAAAGTGGAGCCTGAGAGGAGTAAACACAATGTATTACTGAAGGGGGGGCCCGTGAGGTTTAAACATAATGTATTACTGAAGGGGGGGCCCGAGAGTATTAAACACAATGTATTACTGAAGGGGGGGCCCGGGAGTATTAAACACAAAGTATTACTGAAACTGGAGCCTGAGAGGAGTAAACACAATTTATTACTGAAGGGGGGGCCTGAGAGTATAAAACACAATGTATTACTGAAGGTGGAGCCTGAGTGGACTAAACACAATGTATTACTGAAGGCGGACCCCCCGAGGATTAAACACGATGTATTACTGAAGGGGGGGACCCAAGAGGATTAAACACATTGTGTTTAATACTCTCGGCCCCCCCCCTTCAGTAATACATCGTGTTTAATCCTCGGGGGGTCCGCCTTCAGTAATACATTGTGTTTAATCCACTCGGGCCCCGCCTTCAGTAATACATTGTGTTTAATCCTCCTGGGGCCCCCCTTCAGTAATACATTGTGTTTAATTATCTCGGACCCCGCCTTCAGTAATACATTGTGTTTAATCCTCTCGGCCCCCCCTTCAGTAATACATTGTGTTTAATCCTCTCGGCCCCCCCTTCAGTAATACATTGTGTTTAATACTCTCGGGCCCCCCCCTTCAGTAATACATTGTGTTTAATCCTGTTGGGGGCCCCTCTTCAGTAATACAATATATTACTGAAGGCGGGCCCCGAGAGAATTAAACACAATGTATTACTGAAGGCGGACCCCCCGAGGATTAAACACGATGTATTACTGAAGGGGGGGGCCCGAGAGTATTAAACACAATGTATTACTGAAGGGGGGGCCGAGAGGATTAAACACAATGTATTACTGAAGGGGGGGCCGAGAGGATTAAACACAATGTATTACTGAAGGCGGGGTCCGAGATAATTAAACACAATGTATTACTGAAGGGGGGCCCCAGGAGGATTAAACACAATGTATTACTGAAGGCGGAGCCTGAGAGGATTAAACACAATGTATTACTGAAGGTGGGGCCCGAGAGTATTAAACACAATGTATTACTGAAGGCGGGGCCCGAGTGGATTAAACACAATGTATTACTGAAGGCGGAGCCTGAGAGGATTAAACACAATGTATTACTGAAGGTGGGGCCCGAGAGTATTAAACACAATGTATTACTGATGGGGGTCCCCGAGAGGATTAAACACAATGTATTACTGAAGGTGGAGCCTGAGAGGATTAAACACAATGTATTACTGAAGGTGGAGCCTGAGAGGATTAAACACAATGTATTACTGAAGGTGGGGCCCGAGAGTATTAAACACAATTTATTACTGATGGGGGTCCCCGAGAGGAATAAACACAATTTATTAATGAAGGCGGAGCCTGAGAGGATTAAACACAATGTATTACTGAAGGCGGGGCCCGAGAGTATTAAACACAATGTATTACTGAAGGTAGAACCTGAGAGGATTAAACAGAATGTATTACCCAAGGCGGGACCCGAGAGGATTAAACACAATGTATTACCGAAGGCGGGGCCAGAGAGGATTAAACACAATGTATTACTGAAGGTGGGGCCCGAGAGGATTAAACACAATGTATTACTGAAGGCGGGACCCGAGAGGATTAAACACAATGTATTACTGAAGGCGGGGCCCGAGAGTATTAAACACAATGTATTACTGAAGGTGGGGCCCGAGAGGATTAAACAGAATGTATTACTGAAGGGGGGCCCCAAGAGAATTAAACACAATGTATTACTGAAGGCGGGACCCGAGAGGATTAAACACAATGTATTACTGAAGGGGGGCCCCAAGAGGATTAAACACAATGTATTACTGAAGGTGGGGCCCGAGAGTATTAAACACAATGTATTACTGTAGGTGGAGCCTGAGAGGATTAAACACAATGTATTACTGAAGGTGGGGCCCGAGAGTATTAAACACAATTTATTACTGATGGGGGTCCCCGAGAGGATTAAACACAATGTATGACTGAAGGTGGAGCCTGAGAGTATTAAACACAATTTATTAATGAAGGCGGAGCCTGAGAGGATTAAACACAATGTATTACTGAAGGCGGAGCCCGAGAGTATTAAACACAATGTATTACTGAAGGTAGAACCTGAGAGGATTAAACACAATGTATTCCTGAAGGCGGGACCCGAGAGGATTAAACACAATGTATTACTGAAGGGGGGGCCCGAGAGGATTAAACAGAATGTATTACTGAAGGGGGGCCCCCAAGAGGATTAAACACAATGTATTACTGAAGGTGGGGCCCGAGAGGATTAAACAGAATGTATTACTGAAGGGGGGCCCCCAAGAGGATTAAACACAATGTATTACTGAAGGCGGGGCCCCAAGAGGATTAAACACAATGTATTACTGAAGGTGGGGCCCGAGAGGATTAAACAGAATGTATTACTGAAGGGGGGCCCCCAAGAGGATTAAACACAATGTATTACTGAAGGCGGGACCAGAGAGGATTAAACACAATGCATTACTGAAGGCGGGGCCCAAGAGGATTAAACACAATGTATTACTGAAGGTGGGGCCCGAGAGGATTAAACAGAATGTATTACTGAAGGGGGGCCCCCAAGAGGATTAAACACAATGTATTACTGAAGGTGAAGCCTGAGATGATTAAACACAATGTATTACTGAAGGGGGGGGGGGCCGAGAGTATTAAACACAAAGTATTACTGAAAGTGGAGCCCAAGAGAATTAAACACAATGTATTACTGAAGGTGGGGCCCAAGAGAATTAAACACAATGTATTACTGAAGGCGGGACCCGAGAGGATTAAACACAATGTATTACTGAAGGCGGGACCCGAGAGGATTAAACACAATATATTACTGAAGGGTGGGGGGGCCGAGAGTATTAAACACAAAGTATTACTGAAAGTGGAGCCTGAGAGGATTAAACACAATGTATTACTGAAGGGGGAGCCTGAGAGTAATAAACACAATGTATTACTGAAGGGGGGCCCGAGAGGATTAAACACAATGTATTACTGAAGGGTGGGGGGGCCGAGAGGATTAAACACAATGTATTACTGAAGGGGGAGCCTGAGAGTAATAAACACAATGTATTACTGAAGGCGGACCCGAGAGGATTAAACACAATGTATTACTGAAGGGTGGGGGGGCCGTGAGTATTAAACACAAAGTATTACTGAAAGTGGAGCCTGAGAGGATTAAACACAATGCATTACTGAAGGGGGAGCCTGAGAGTAATAAACACAATGTATTACTGAAGGCGGACCCGAGAGGATTAAACACAATGTATTAGTGAAGGGGGGCCCCAAGAGGATTAAACACAATGTATTACTGAAGGCGGGACCCGAGAGGATTAAACACAATATATTACTGAAGGGTGGGGGGGCCGAGAGTATTAAACACAAAGTATTACTGAAAGTGGAGCCTGAGAGGATTAAACACAATGTATTACTGAATGTGGAGCCTGAGAGTAATAAACACAATGTATTACTGAAGGCGGACCCGAGAGGATTAAACACAATGTATTACTGAAGGGGGCCCCCCAAGAGGATTAAACACAATGTATTACTGAAGAGGGGCCCACAAGAGGATTAAACACAACGTATTACTGAAGGCGGGGCCCGAGAGGATTAAACACAATGTATTACTGAAGGCGGGGCCCGAGAGGATTAAACACAATGTATTACTAAAGGGGGGGGGCCAAGAGTATTAAACACAATGTATTACTGAAGGCGGGGCCCGAGAGGTTTAAACATAATGTATTACTGAAGGGGGGGCCCGGGAGTATTAAACACAAAGTATTACTGAAAATGGAGCCTGAGAGGAGTAAACACAATTTATTACTGAAGGGGGGGCCTGAGAGTATTAAACACAATGTATTACTGAAGGTGGAGCCTGAGTGGATTAAACACAATGTATGACTGAAGGTGGGGCCCGAGAGTATTAAACACAATTTATTACTGATGGGGGTCCCCGAGAGGATTAAACACAATGTATTACTGAAGGTGGACCCTGAGAGTATTAAACACAATTTATTACTGATGGGTGTCCCCGAGAGGATTAAACAGAATGTATTACTGAAGGGGGGCCCCCAAGAGGATTAAACACAATGTATTACTGAAGGTGGAGCCTGAGATGATTAAACACAATGTATTATTGAAGGGGGGCCCCAAGAGAATTAAACACAATGTATTTCTGAAGGTGGGGCCCAAGAGAATTAAACACAATGTATTACTGAAGGCGGGACCCGAGAGGATTAAACACAATATATTACTGAAGGGTGGGGGGGCCGAGAGTATTAAACACAATGTATTACTGAAGGCGGGGCCCGAGAGGATTAAACACAATGTATTACTGAAGGTGGAGCCTGAGAGGATTAAACACAATGTATTCCTGAAGGTGGAGCCTGAGAGGATTAAACACAATGTATTACTGAAGGCGGAGCCCAAGAGTATTAAACACAAAGTATTACTGAAAGTGGAGCCTGAGAGGATTAAACACAATGTATTACTGAAGGGGGAGCCTGAGAGTAATAAACACAATGTATGACTGAAGGTGGAGCCTGAGAGTAATAAACACAATGTATGACTGAAGGTGGAGCCTGAGAGTAATAAACACAATGTATGACTGAAGGTGGAGCCTGAGCGTATTAAACACAATGTATTACTGAAGGCGGACCCGAGAGGATTAAACACAATGTATTAGTGAAGGGGGGCCCCAAGAGGATTAAACACAATGTATTACTGAAGGGGGGGCCCGAGAGGATTAAACACAATGTATTACTGAAGGGGGGGCCCAAGAGAATTAAACACAATGTATTACTGAAGGCGGGGTCCGAGATAATTAAACACAATGCATTACTGAAGGCGGGGCCCAAGAGGATTAAACACAATGTATTACTGAAGGCGGGGTCCGAGATAATTAAACACAATGCATTACTGAAGGCGGACCCCCCGAGGATTAAACACAATGTATTACTGAAGGCGGGGCCCAAGAGGATTAAACACAATGTATTACTGAAGGCGGGGTCCGAGATAATTAAACACAATGCATTACTGAAGGCGGACCCCCCGAGGATTAAACACAATGTATTACTGAAGGCGGACCCCCCGAGGATTAAACAGAATGTATTACTGAAGGGGGGCCCCAGGAGGATTAAACACAATGTATTACTGAAGGCGGGGCCCGAGTGGATTAAACACAATGTATTACTGAAGGCGGACCCCCCGAGGATTAAACACAATGTATTACTGAAGGTGGGGCCCGAGAGTATTAAACACAATGTATTACTGAAGGTGGAGCCTGAGAGGATTAAACACAATGTATTACTGAAGGTGGGGCCCGAGAGTATTAAACACAATTTATTACTGATGGGGGTCCCCGAGAGGATTAAACACAATGTATTACTGAAGGTGGAGCCTGAGAGTATTAAACACAATTTATTAATGAAGGCGGAGCCTGAGAGGATTAAACACAATGTATTACTGAAGGCGGGGCCCGAGAGTATTAAACACAATGTATTACTGAAGGTAGAACCGGAGAGGATTAAACAGAATGTATTACTCAAGGCGGGACCCGAGAGGATTAAACACAATGCATTACTGAAGGCGGGGCCCAAGAGGATTAAACACAATGTATTACTGAAGGTAGAGCCAGAGAGGATTAAACACAATGTATTACTGAAGGCGGGACCCGAGAGGATTAAACACAATGCATTACTGAAGGCGGGGCCCAAGAGGATTAAACACAATGTATTACTGAAGGTGGGGCCCGAGAGGATTAAACAGAATGTATTACTGAAGGGGGGTCCCCAAGAGGATTAAACACAATGTATTACTGAAGGTGGAGCCTGAGATGATTAAACACAATGTATTATTGAAGGGGGGCCCCAAGAGGATTAAACACAATGTATTTCTGAAGGTGGGGCCCAAGAGAATTAAACACAATGTATTACTGAAGGCGGGACCCGAGAGGATTAAACACAATATATTCCTGAAGGGTGGGGGGGCCGAGAGTATTAAACACAATGTATTACTGAAGGCGGGGCCCGAGAGTATTAAACACAATTTATTACTGATGGGGGTCCCCGAGAGGATTAAACACAATGTATTCCTGAAGGTGGAGCCTGAGAGGATTAAACACAATGTATTACTGAAGGCGGAGCCCAAGAGTATTAAACACAAAGTATTACTGAAAGTGGAGCCTGAGATTAATAAACACAATGTATTACTGAAGGGGGAGCCTGAGATGATTAAACACAATGTATTATTGAAGGGGGGGCCCGGGAGTATTAAACACAAAGTATTACTGAAAGTGGAGCCTGAGAGGAGTAAACACAATTTATTACTGAAGGGGGGGCCTGAGAGTATTAAACACAATGTATTACTGAAGGTGGAGCCTGAGTGGATTAAACACAATGTATTACTGAAGGTGGGGCCTGAGAGTATTAAACACAATTTATTACTGATGGGGGCCCCCGAGAGGATTAAACAGAATGTATTACTGAAGGGGGGCCCCCAAGAGGATTAAACACAATGTATTACTGAAGGTGGAGCCTGAGATGATTAAACACAATGTATTATTGAAGGGGGGCCCCAAGAGGATTAAACACAATGTATTACTGAAGGCGGGACCCGAGAGGATTAAACACAATATATTACTGAAGGGTGGGGGGGCCGAGAGTATTAAACACAATGTATTACTGAAGGCGGGGCCCGAGAGGATTAAACACAATGTATTACTGAAGGTGGAGCCTGAGAGGATTAAACACAATGTATTCCTGAAGGTGGAGCCTGAGAGGATTAAACACAATGTATTACTGAAGGTGGAGCCCAAGAGTATTAAACACAAAGTATTACTGAAAGTGGAGCCTGAGAGGATTAAACACAATGTATTACTGAAGGGGGAGCCTGAGAGTAATAAACACAATGTATGACTGAAGGTGGAGCCTGAGAGTAATAAACACAATGTATGACTGAAGGTGGAGCCTGAGAGTAATAAACACAATGTATGACTGAAGGTGGAGCCTGAGCGTATTAAACACAATGTATTACTGAAGGCGGACCCGAGAGGATTAAACACAATGTATTAGTGAAGGGGGGCCCCAAGAGGATTAAACACAATGTATTACTGAAGGGGGGGCCCGAGAGGATTAAACACAATGTATTACTGAAGGCGGGGTCCGAGATAATTAAACACAATGCATTACTGAAGGCGGACCCCCCGAGGATTAAACACAATGTATTACTGAAGGCGGACCCCCCGAGGATTAAACAGAATGTATTACTGAAGGGGGGCCCCAGGAGGATTAAACACAATGTATTACTGAAGGCGGGGCCCGAGTGGATTAAACACAATGTATTACTGAAGGCGGACCCCCCGAGGATTAAACACAATGTATTACTGAAGGTGGGGCCCGAGAGTATTAAACACAATGTATTACTGAAGGTGGAGCCTGAGAGGATTAAACACAATGTATTACTGAAGGTGGGGCCCGAGAGTATTAAACACAATTTATTACTGATGGGGGTCCCCGAGAGGATTAAACAGAATGTATTACTCAAGGCGGGACCCGAGAGGATTAAACACAATGCATTACTGAAGGCGGGGCCCAAGAGGATTAAACACAATGTATTACTGAAGGTAGAGCCAGAGAGGATTAAACACAATGTATTACTGAAGGCGGGACCCGAGAGTATTAAACACAATGTATTACTGAAGGTAGAACCTGAGAGGATTAAACACAATGTATTACTCAAGGCGGGACCCGAGAGGATTAAACACAATGCATTACTGAAGGCGGGGCCCAAGAGGATTAAACACAATGTATTACTGAAGGTGGAGCCTGAGAGTATTAAACACAATTTATTAATGAAGGCGGAGCCTGAGAGGATTAAACACAATGTATTACTGAAGGCGGGGCCCGAGAGTATTAAACACAATGTATTACTGAAGGTAGAACCTGAGAGGATTAAACAGAATGTATTACTCAAGGCGGGACCCGAGAGGATTAAACACAATGCATTACTGAAGGCGGGGCCCAAGAGGATTAAACACAATGTATTACTGAAGGTAGAGCCAGAGAGGATTAAACACAATGTATTACTGAAGGCGGGACCCGAGAGGATTAAACAGAATGTATTACTGAAGGGGGGTCCCCAAGAGGATTAAACACAATGTATTACTGAAGGTGGAGCCTGAGATGATTAAACACAATGTATTATTGAAGGGGGGCCCCAAGAGGATTAAACACAATGTATTTCTGAAGGTGGGGCCCAAGAGAATTAAACACAATGTATTACTGAAGGCGGGACCCGAGAGGATTAAACACAATATATTCCTGAAGGGTGGGGGGGCCGAGAGTATTAAACACAATGTATTACTGAAGGGGGGGCCCGAGAGTATTAAACACAATTTATTACTGATGGGGGTCCCCGAGAGGATTAAACACAATGTATTCCTGAAGGTGGAGCCTGAGAGGATTAAACACAATGTATTACTGAAGGCGGAGCCCAAGAGTATTAAACACAAAGTATTACTGAAAGTGGAGCCTGAGATTAATAAACACAATGTATTACTGAAGGGGGAGCCTGAGATGATTAAACACAATGTATTATTGAAGGGGGGGCCCGGGAGTATTAAACACAAAGTATTACTGAAAGTGGAGCCTGAGAGGAGTAAACACAATTTATTACTGAAGGGGGGGCCTGAGAGTATTAAACACAATGTATTACTGAAGGTGGAGCCTGAGTGGATTAAACACAATGTATTACTGAAGGTGGGGCCTGAGAGTATTAAACACAATTTATTACTGATGGGGGCCCCCGAGAGGATTAAACAGAATGTATTACTGAAGGGGGGTCCCCAAGAGGATTAAACACAATGTATTACTGAAGGTGGAGCCTGAGATGATTAAACACAATGTATTATTGAAGGGGGGCCCCAAGAGGATTAAACACAATGTATTTCTGAAGGTGGGGCCCAAGAGAATTAAACACAATGTATTACTGAAGGCGGGACCCGAGAGGATTAAACACAATATATTACTGAAGGGTGGGGGGGCCGAGAGTATTAAACACAATGTATTACTGAAGGCGGGGCCCGAGAGGATTAAACACAATGTATTACTGAAGGTGGAGCCTGAGAGGATTAAACACAATGTATTACTGAAGGGGGGCCCCCAAGAGGATTAAACACAATGTATTACTGAAGGTGGGGCCCGAGAGGATTAAACACAATGTATTACTGAAGGTGGAGCCTGAGAGGATTAAACACAATGTATTACTGAAGGTGGAGCCTGAGAGGATTAAACACAATGTATTCCTGAAGGTGGAGCCCAAGAGTATTAAACACAAAGTATTACTGAAAGTGGAGCCTGAGAGGATTAAACACAATGTATTACTGAAGGGGGAGCCTGAGAGTAATAAACACAATGTATGACTGAAGGTGGAGCCTGAGCGTATTAAACACAATGTATTACTGAAGGCGGACCCGAGAGGATTAAACACAATGTATTAGTGAAAGGGAGCCCCAAGAGGATTAAACACAATGTATTACTGAAGGCGGACCCCCCGAGGATTAAACAGAATGTATTACTGAAGGTGGGGCCCGAGAGGATTAAACAGAATGTATTACCCAAGGCGGGACCCGAGAGGATTAAACACAATGCATTACTGAAGGCGGGGCCTGAGAGGATTAAACACAATGTATTACTGAAGGCGGGGTCCGAGAGGATTAAACACAATGTATTACTGAAGGCGGGACCCGAGAGGATTAAACACAATGCATTAGTGAAGGCGGGGCCCAAGAGGATTAAACACAATGTATTACTGAAGGTGGGGCCCGAGAGGATTAAACAGAATGTATTACTGAAGGGGGGCCCCCAAGAGGATTAAACACAATGTATTACTGAAGGCGGGACCCGAGAGGATTAAACAGAATGTATTACTGAAGGGGGGCACCCAAGAGGATTAAACACAATGTATTACTGAAGGGTGGGGGGGCCGAGAGTATTAAACACAAAGTATTACTGAAAGTGGAGCCCGAGAGGATTAAACACAATGTATTACTGAAGGGTGGGGGGGCCGAGAGTATTAAACACAAAGTATTACTGAAAGTGGAGCCCGAGAGGATTAAACACAATGTATTACTGAAGGGTGGGGGGGCCGAGAGTATTAAACACAAAGTATTACTGAAAGTGGAGCCTGAGCGTATTAAACACAATGTATTACTGAAGGTGGAGCCTGAGAGGTTTAAACATAATGTATTACTGAAGGGGGGGCCCGAGAGTATTAAACACAATTTATTACTGATGGGTGTCCCCGAGAGGATTAAACAGAATGTATTACTGAAGGGGGGCCCCCAAGAGGATTAAACACAATGTATTACTGAAGGTGGAGCCTGAGATGATTAAACACAATGTATTATTGAAGGGGGGCCCCAAGAGGATTAAACACAATGTATTTCTGAAGGTGGGGCCCAAGAGAATTAAACACAATGTGTTACTGAAGGCGGGACCCGAGAGGATTAAACACAATATATTACTGAAGGGTGGGGGGGCCGAGAGTATTAAACACAATGTATTACTGAAGGTGGAGCCTGAGAGGATTAAACACAATGTATTCCTGAAGGTGGAGCCCAAGAGTATTAAACACAAAGTATTACTGAAAGTGGAGCCTGAGAGGATTAAACACAATGTATTACTGAAGGGGGAGCCTGAGAGTAATAAACACAATGTATGACTGAAGGTGGAGCCTGAGCGTATTAAACACAATGTATTACTGAAGGCGGACCCGAGAGGATGAAACACAATGTATTACTGAAGGGGGGCCCCAAGAGGATTAAACACAATGTATTACTGAAGGGGGGCCCCAAGAGGATTAAACACAATGTATTACTGAAGGGGGGCCCCAAGAGGATTAAACACAATGTATTACTGAAGGCGGACCCCCCGAGGATTAAACAGAATGTATTACTGAAGGGGGGCCCCAGGAGGATTAAACACAATGTATTACTGAAGGCGGGGCCCGAGTGGATTAAACATAATGTATTACTGAAGGCGGACCCCCCGAGGATTAAACACAATGTATTACTGAAGGTGGGGCCCGAGAGTATGAAACACAATGTATTACTGAAGGTGGAGCCTGAGAGGATTAAACACAATGTATTACTGAAGGTGGGGCCCGAGAGTATTAAACACAATTTATTACTGATGGGGGTCCCCGAGAGGATTAAACACAATGTATTACTGAAGGTGGAGCCTGAGAGTATTAAACACAATTTATTAATGAAGGCGGAGCCTGAGAGGATTAAACACAATGTATTACTGAAGGCGGGGCCCGAGAGTATTAAACACAATGTATTACTGAAGGTAGAACCTGAGAGGATTAAACAGAATGTATTACTCAAGGCGGGACCCGAGAGGATTAAACACAATGCATTACTGAAGGCGGGGCCCAAGAGGATTAAACACAATGTATTACTGAAGGTAGAGCCAGAGAGGATTAAACACAATGTATTACTGAAGGCGGGACCCGAGAGGATTAAACACAATACATTACTGAAGGCGGGGCCCAAGAGGATTAAACACAATGTATTACTGAAGGTGGGGCCCGAGAGGATTAAACAGAATGTATTACTGAAGGGGGGTCCCCAAGAGGATTAAACACGATGTATTACTGAAGGTGGAGCCTGAGAGGATTAAACACAATGTATTACTGAAGGTGGGGCCCGAGAGTATTAAACACAATGTATTATTGAAGGGGGGCCCCAAGAGGATTAAACACAATGTATTTCTGAAGGTGGGGCCCAAGAGAATTAAACACAATGTATTACTGAAGGCGGGACCCGAGAGGATTAAACACAATATATTACTGAAGGGTGGGGGGGCCGAGAGTATTAAACACAATGTATTACTGAAGGCGGGGCCCGAGAGGATTAAACACAATGTATTACTGAAGGTGGAGCCTGAGAGGATTAAACACAATGTATTCCTGAAGGTGGAGCCTGAGAGGATTAAACACAATGTATTACTGAAGGCGGAGCCCAAGAGTATTAAACACAAAGTATTACTGAAAGTGGAGCCTGAGATTAATAAACACAATGTATTACTGAAGGGGGAGCCTGAGATGATTAAACACAATGTATTATTTAAGGGGGGGCCCGGGAGTATTAAACACAAAGTATTACTGAAAGTGGAGCCTGAGAGGAGTAAACACAATTTATTACTGAAGGGGGGGCCTGAGAGTATGAAACACAATGTATTACTGAAGGTGGAGCCTGAGTGGATTAAACACAATGTATTACTGAAGGTGGGGCCTGAGAGTATTAAACACAATTTATTACTGATGGGGGTCCCCGAGAGGATTAAACAGAATGTATTACTGAAGGTGGAGCCTGAGAGTATTAAACACAATTTATTACTGATGGGGGTCCCCGAGAGGATTAAACACAATGTATTACTGAAGGCGGGGCCCGAGAGGATTAAACACAATGTATTCCTGAAGGTGGAGCCTGAGAGGATTAAACACAATGTATTACTGAAGGTGGAGCCTGAGAGGATTAAACACAATGTATTACTGAAGGCAGAGCCCAAGAGTATTAAACACAAAATATCACTGAAAGTGGAGCCTGAGAGGATTAAACACAATGTATTACTGAAGGGGGAGCCTGAGAGTAATAAACACAATGTATGACTGAAGGTGGAGCCTGAGCGTATTAAACACAATGTATTACTGAAGGTGGAGCCTGAGCGTATTAAACACAATGTATTACTGAAGGCGGACCCGAGAGGATTAAACACAATGTATTAGTGAAGGGGAGCCCCAAGAGGATTAAACACAATGTATTACTGAAGGCGGACCCCCCGATGATTAAACAGAATGTATTACTGAAGGGGGGCCCCAGGAGGATTAAACACAATGTATTACTGAAGGCGGGGCCCGAGTCGATTAAACACAATGTATTACTGAAGGCGGACCCCCCGAGGATTAAACACAATGTATTACTGAAGGTGGGGCCCGAGAGTATTAAACACAATGTATTACTGAAGGTGGAGCCTGAGAGGATTAAACACAATGTATTACTGAAGGTGGGGCCCGAGAGTATTAAACACAATTTATTACTGATGGGGGTCCCCGAGAGGATTAAACACAATGTATTACTGAAGGTGGACCCTGAGAGTATTAAACACAATTTATTAATGAAGGCGGAGCCTGAGAGGATTAAACACAATGTATTACTGAAGGCGGAGCCCAAGAGTATTAAACACAATGTATTACTGAAGGTAGAACCTGAGAGGATTAAACAGAATGTATTACTCAAGGCGGGACCCGAGAGGATTAAACACAATGCATTACTGAAGGCGGAGCCTGAGAGGATTAAACACAATGTATTACTGAAGGCGGAGCCCAACAGGATTAAACACAATGTATTACTGAAGGTGGGGCCCGAGAGGATTAAACACAATATATTACTGAAGGCGGGACCCGAGAGGATTAAACACAATGCATTACTGAAGGCGGGGCCCAAGAGGATTAAACACAATGTATTACTGAAGGTGGAGCCTGAGATGATTAAACACAATGTATTATTGAAGGGGGGCCCCAAGAGGATTAAACACAATGTATTTCTGAAGGTGGGGCCCAAGAGAATTAAACACAATGTATTACTGAAGGCGGGACCCGAGAGGATTAAACACAATATATTACTGAAGGGTGGGGGGGCCGAGAGTATTAAACACAATGTATTACTGAAGGCGGGGCCCGAGAGGATTAAACACAATGTATGACTGAAGGTGGAGCCTGAGAGGATTAAACACAATGTATTCCTGAAGGTGGAGCCTGAGAGGATTAAACACAATGTATTACTGAAGGCGGAGCCCAAGAGTATTAAACACAAAGTATTACTGAAAGTGGAGCCTGAGAGGATTAAACACAATGTATTACTGAAGGGGGGCCCCCAAGAGGATTAAACACAATGTATTACTGAAGAGGGGCCCCCAAGAGGATTAAACACAACGTATTACTGAAGGCGGGGCCCGAGAGGATTAAACACAATGTATTACTGAAGGCGGGGCCCGAGAGGATTAAACACAATGTATTACTGAAGGGGGGGGGCGAGAGTATTAAACACAATGTATTACTGAAGGCGGGGCCCGAGTGGATTAAACACAATGTATTACTGAAGGCGGGGCCCGAGAGGATTAAACACAATGTATTACTGAAGGGGGGGGGCGAGAGTATTAAACACAATGTATTACTGAAGGCGGGGCCCGAGAGGTTTAAACATAATGTATTACTTAAGGGGGGGCCCGAGAGTATTAAACACAATGTATTACTGAAGGGGGGGCCCGGGAGTATTAAACACAAAGTATTACTGAAAGTGGAGCCTGAGAGGAGTAAACACAATTTATTACTGAAGGGTGGGCCTGAGAGTATTAAGCACAATGTATTACTGAAGGTGGAGCCTGAGTGGATTATACACAATGTATTACTGAAGGTGGAGCCCGAGAGTATTAAACACAAAGTATTACTGAAAGTGGAGCCTGAGAGGAGTAAACACAATTTATTACTGAAGGGGGGGCCTGAGAGTATTAAACACAATGTATTACTGAAGGTGGAGCCTGAGCATATTAAACACAATGTATTACTGAAAGTGGAGCCCGAGAGGATTAAACACAATGTATTAGTGAAGGGGGGCCCCAAGAGGATTAAACACAATGTATTACTGAAGAGGGGCCCCCAACAGGATTAAACACAATGTATTACTGAAGGCGGGGCCCGAGAGTATTAAACACAATGTATTACTGAAGGGGGGGGCCCGAGAGTATTAAACACAATGTATTACTGAAGGGGGGGCCGAGAGGATTAAACACAATGTAGTACTGAAGGCGGGGTCCGAGATAATTAAACACAATGTATTACTGAAGGCAGACCCCCCGAGGATTAAACAGAATGTATTACTGAAGGGGGGCCCCAGGAGGATTAAACACAATGTATTACTGAAGGCGGGGCCCGAGTGGATTAAACACAATGTATTACTGAAGGCGGACCCCCCGAGGATTAAACACAATGTATTACTGAAGGTGGGGCCCGAGAGTATTAAACACAATGTATTACTGAAGGTGGAGCCTGAGAGGATTAAACACAATGTATTACTGAAGGTGGGGCCCGAGAGTATTAAACACAATTTATTACTGATGGGGGTCCCCGAGAGGATTAAACACAATGTATTACTGAAGGTGGAGCCTGAGAGTATTAAACACAATTTATTAATGAAGGCGGAGCCTGAGAGGATTAAACACAATGTATTACTGAAGGCGGGGCCCGAGAGTATTAAACACAATGTATTACTGAAGGTAGAACCTGAGAGGATTAAACAGAATGTATTACCCAAGGCGGGCCCCTAGAGGATTAAACACAATGCATTACTGAAGGCGGGGCCCAAGAGGATTAAACACAATGTATTACTGAAGGTAGAGCCAGAGAGGATTAAACACAATGTATTACTGAAGGCGGGACCCGAGAGGATTAAACACAATGCATTACTGAAGGCGGGGCCCAAGAGGATTAAACACAATGTATTCCTGAAGGTGGAGCCTGAGATGATTAAACACAATGTATTACTGAAGGGGGGCCCCAAGAGGATTAAACACAATGTATTACTGAAGGTGGGGCACCAAGAGGATTAAACACAATGTATTACTGAAGGGGGGCCCCAAGAGGATTAAACAGAATGTATTACTGAAGGGGGGCCCCAGGAGGATTAAACACAATGTATTACTGAAGGCGGGGCCCGAGTGGATTAAACACAATGTATGACTGAAGGCGGACCCCCCGAGGATTAAACACAATGTATTACTGAAGGTGGGGCCCGAGAGTATTAAACACAATGTATTACTGAAGGTGGAGCCTGAGAGGATTAAACACAATGTATTACTGAAGGTGGGGCCCGAGAGTATTAAACACAATTTATTACTGATGGGGGTCCCCGAGAGGATTAAACACAATGTATTACTGAAGGTGGAGCCTGAGAGTATTAAACACAATTTATTAATGAAGGCGGAGCCTGAGAGGATTAAACACAATGTATTACTGAAGGGGGGGCCCAGGAGGATTAAACACAATGTATTACTGAAGGCGGGGCCGGAGTGGATTAAACACAATGTATTACTGAAGGCGTACCCCCCGAGGATTAAACACAATGTATTGCTGAAGGCGGGGCCCGAGAGGATTAAACACAATATATTACTGAAGGGGGAGCCTGAGAGGATTAAACAGAATGTATTACTGAAGGGGGGGCCCAAGAGGATTAAACACAATGTATTACTGAAGGTGGGGCCCAAGAGGATTAAACACAATGTATTACTGAAGGGTGGGGGGGCCGAGAGTATTAAACACAATGTATTGCTGAAGGCGGGGCCCGAGAGGATTAAACACAATATATTACTGAAGGGGGAGCCTGAGAGTAATAAACACAATGTATGACTGAAGGTGGAGCCTGAGCGTATTAAACACAATGTATTACTGAAGGCGGACCCGAGAGGATTAAACACAATGTATTACTGAAGGCGGACCCGAGAGGATTAAACACAATGTATTACTGAAGGCGGACCCGAGAGGATTAAACACAATGCATTATTGAAGGCGGGACCCGAGAGGATTAAACACAATGTATTACTGATGGGTGTCCCCGAGAGGATTAAACACAATGTATTACTGAAGGGGGGCCCCAAGAGGATTAAACACAATGTATTATTGAAGGGGGGCCCCCAAGAGGATTAAACACAATGTATTACTGAAGGTGGGGCCCGAGAGGATTAAACAGAATGTATTACTGAAGGGGGGCCCCAGGAGGATTAAACACAATGTATTACTGAAGGCGGGGCCCGAGTGGATTAAACACAATGTATTACTGAAGGCGGACCCCCCGAGGATTAAACACAATGTATTACTGAAGGTGGGGCCCGAGAGTATTAAACACAATGTATTACTGAAGGTGGAGCCTGAGAGGATTAAACACAATGTATTACTGAAGGTGGGGCCCGAGAGTATTAAACACAATTTATTACTGATGGGGGTCCCCGAGAGGATTAAACACAATGTATTACTGAAGGTGGAGCCGGAGAGTATTAAACACAATATATTAATGAAGGCGGAGCCTGAGAGGATTAAACTCAATGTATTACTGAAGGCGGGGCCCGAGAGTATTAAACACAATGTATTACTGAAGGTAGAACCTGAGAGGATTAAACAAAATGTATTACTCAAGGCGGGACCCGAGAGGATTAAACACAATGCATTACTGTAGGCGGGGCCCAAGAGGATTAAACACAATGTATTACTGAAGGTAGAGCCAGAGAGGATTAAACACAATGTATTACTGAAGGCGGGACCCGAGAGGATTAAACACAATGTATTACTGAAGGTAGAGCCAGAGAGGATTAAACACAATGTATTACTGAAGGCGGGACCCGAGAGGATTAAACACAATGCATTACTGAAGGCGGGGCCCAAGAGGATTAAACACAATGTATTACTGAAGGTGGGGCCCGAGAGGATTAAACAGAATGTATTACTGAAGGGGGGCCCCCAAGAGGATTAAACACAATGTATTACTGAAGGTGGAGCCTGAGATGATTAAACACAATGTATTATTGAAGGGGGGTCCCAAGAGGATTAAACACAATGCATTACTGAAGGCGGAGCCCAAGAGGATTAAACACAATGTATTACTGAAGGTGGGGCCCGAGAGGATTAAACAGAATGTATTACTGAAGGGGGCCCCCAAGAGGATTAAATAGAATGTATTACTGAAGGCGGGACCCGAGAGGATTAAACACAATGCATTACTGAAGGCGGGGCCCAAGAGGATTAAACACAATGTATTACTGAAGGGGGGCCCCCAAGAGGATTAAACACAATGTATTACTGAAGATTGGCCCCCAAGAGGATTAAACACAACGTATTACTGAAGGCGGGGCCCGAGAGGATTAAACACAATGTATTACTGAAGGCGGGGCCCGAGAGGATTAAACACAATGTATTACTGAAGGGGGGGGGGCAAGAGTATTAAACACAATGCATTACTGAAGGCGGGGCCCGAGAGGTTTAAACATAATGTATTACTGAAGGGGGGGCCCGAGAGTATTAAACAGAATGTATTACTGAAGGGGGGCCCCCAAGAGGATTAAACGCAATGTATTACTGAAGGTGGAGCCTGAGATGATTAAACACAATGTATTATTGAAGGGGGGCCCCAAGAGGATTAAACACAATGTATTTCTGAAGGTGGGGCCCGAGTGGATTAAACACAATATATTACTAAAGGGTGGGGGAGCCGAGAGTATTAAACACAAAGTATTACTGAAAGTGGAGCCTGAGAGGATTAAACACAATGTATTACTGAAGGGGGAGCCTGAGCGTATTAAACACAATGTATTACTGAAGGCGGGGCCCGAGAGGATTAAACACAATGTATTAGTGAAGGGGGGCCCCAAGAGGATTAAACACAATGTATTACTGAAGGGGGGCCCCCAAGAGGATTAAACACAATGTATTACTGAAGAGGGGCCCCCAAGAGGATTAAACACAACGTATTACTGAAGGCGGGGCCCGAGAGGATTAAACACAATGTATTACTGAAGGCGGGACCCGAGAGGATTAAACACAATGTATTACTGAAGGGGGGGGGGCTGAGAGTATTAAACACAATGTATTACTGAAGGCGGGGCCCGAGAGGTTTAAACATAATGTATTACTGAAGGGGGGGGCCCGAGAGTATTAAACACAATGTATTACTGAAGGCGGGGCCCGAGAGGTTTAAACATAATGCATTACTGAAGGGGGGGCCCGAGAGTATTAAACACAATGTATTACTGAAGGTGGGGCCCGAGAGGATTAAACACAATGTATTACTGAAGGTGGGGCCCGAGAGTATTAAACACAATGTATTACTGAAGGCGGGGCCTGAGAGGATTAAACACAATGTATTACTGAAAGCGGAGCCCGAGAGGATTAAACACAATGTATTACTGAAGGGGGGGCCCGAGAGTATTAAACACAATGTATTACTGAAGGGGGGCCCTAGGAGGATTAAACACAATGTATTAGTGAAGGCGGAGCCCGAGAGGATTAAACACAATGTATTATTGAAGGGGGGCCCCAAGAGGATTAAACACAATGTATTGCTGAAGGGGGGGGGGCCGAGAGAATTAAACACAATGTATTACTGAAAGTGGAGCCCACCAGGATTAAACACAATGTATTACTGAAGGGGGGGCCCGAGAGTATTAAACACAATGTATTACTGAAGGCGGACCCCGAGAGGATTAAACACAATGTATTACTGAAGGCGGACCCCCCGAGGATTAAACACGATGTATTACTGAAGGGGGGGGCCCCGAGAGTATTAAACACAATGCATTACTGAAGGCGGGGCCAAGAGGATTAAACACAATGTATTACTGAAGGTAGAGCCGGAGAGGATTAAACACAATGTATTACTGAAGGTGGGGCCCGAGAGGATTAAACACAACGTATTACTGAAGGCGGAGCCCACCAGGATTAAACGCAATGTATTAATGGGGGGGGGGGCCGAGAGTATTAAACACAATGTATTACTGAAAGGAGGGCCCAAGAGGATTAAACACAATGTATGACTGAAGGTAGAGCCTTAGAGGATTAAACACAATGTATTACTGAAGGTGGAGCCCACCAGGATTAAACGCAATGTATTAATGGGGGGGGGGCCCGAGAGGATTAAACACAATGTATTACTGAAGGTGGAGCCCGAGAGGATTAAACACAATGTATTTCTGAAGGCGGGCCCCTAGAGGATTAAACACAAAGTATTACTGAAGGCGGGGCCCGAGAGGATTAAACACAATGTATTACTGAAGGCGGGGCCTGAAAGGATTAAACACAATGTATTACTGAAGGCGGGGCCCGAGAGCATTAAACACAATGTATTACTGAAGGGGAGCCCCAAGAGGATTAAACACAATGTATTACTGAAGGCGGAGCCCGAGAGGATTAAACACAATGTATTACTGAAGGTGGAGCCCGAGAGGATTAAACACAATGTATTACTGAAGGCGGGGCCCAATAGGATTAAACACAATGTATTACTGAAGGGGAGCCCCAAGAGGATTAAACACAATGTATTACTGAAGGCGGAGCCCGAGAGGATTAAACACAATGTATTACTGATGGCGGGGCCCGAGAGGATTAAACACAATGTATTACTGAAGGTGGAGCCCGAGAGGATTAAACACAATGTATTACTGAAGGTGGGGCCCGAGAGGATTAAACAGAATGTATTACTGAAGGTGGGGCCCGAGAGGATTAAACAGAATGTATTACTGAAGGTGGGGCCCGAGAGGATTAAACACAATGTATTACTGAAGGGGGGCCCCAGGAGGATTAAACACAATGTATTACTGAAGGGGGGCCCCAGGAGGATTAAACACAATGTATTACTGAAGGGGGGCCCCGAGAGGATTAAACACAATGTATTACTGAAGGGTGGGGGGGCCGAGAGTATTAAACACAATGTATTACTGAAGGCGGGGCCCGAGTGGATTAAACACAATGTATTACTGAAGGGGGGCCCCAGGAGGATTAAACACAATGTATTACTGAAGGCGGGGCCCAAGAGGATTAAACACAATGTATTACTGAAGGTGGGGCCCGAGAGGATTAAACACAATGTATTACTGAAGGGGGGGCCCAAGAGGATTAAACACAATGTATTACTGAAGGTGGGGCCCAAGAGAATTAAACACAATGTATTACTGAAGGGTGGGGGGGCCGAGAGTATTAAACACAATGTATTGCTGAAGGCGGGGCCCGAGAGGATTAAACACAATATATTACTGAAGGGGGAGCCTGAGAGTAATAAACACAATGTATGACTGAAGGTGGAGCCTGAGCGTATTAAACACAATGTATTACTGAAGGCGGACCCGAGAGGATTAAACACAATGTATTACTGAAGGCGGACCCGAGAGGATTAAACACAATGTATTACTGAAGGCGGACCCGAGAGGATTAAACACAATGCATTATTGAAGGCGGGACCCGAGAGGATTAAACACAATGTATTACTGATGGGTGTCCCCGAGAGGATTAAACACAATGTATTACTGAAGGGGGGCCCCAAGAGGATTAAACACAATGTATTATTGAAGGGGGGCCCCCAAGAGGATTAAACACAATGTATTACTGAAGGTGGGGCCCGAGAGGATTAAACAGAATGTATTACTGAAGGGGGGCCCCAGGAGGATTAAACACAATGTATTACTGAAGGCGGGGCCCGAGTGGATTAAACACAATGTATTACTGAAGGCGGACCCCCCGAGGATTAAACACAATGTATTACTGAAGGTGGGGCCCGAGAGTATTAAACACAATGTATTACTGAAGGTGGAGCCTGAGAGGATTAAACACAATGTATTACTGAAGGTGGGGCCCGAGAGTATTAAACACAATTTATTACTGATGGGGGTCCCCGAGAGGATTAAACACAATGTATTACTGAAGGTGGAGCCGGAGAGTATTAAACACAATTTATTAATGAAGGCGGAGCCTGAGAGGATTAAACTCAATGTATTACTGAAGGCGGGGCCCGAGAGTATTAAACACAATGTATTACTGAAGGTAGAACCTGAGAGGATTAAACAAAATGTATTACTCAAGGCGGGACCCGAGAGGATTAAACACAATGCATTACTGTAGGCGGGGCCCAAGAGGATTAAACACAATGTATTACTGAAGGTAGAGCCAGAGAGGATTAAACACGATGTATTACTGAAGGCGGGACCCGAGAGGATTAAACACAATGCATTACTGAAGGCGGGGCCCAAGAGGATTAAACACAATGTATTACTGAAGGTGGGGCCCGAGAGGATTAAACAGAATGTATTACTGAAGGGGGGCCCCCAAGAGGATTAAACACAATGTATTACTGAAGGTGGAGCCTGAGATGATTAAACACAATGTATTATTGAAGGGGGGTCCCAAGAGGATTAAACACAATGCATTACTGAAGGCGGAGCCCAAGAGGATTAAACACAATGTATTACTGAAGGTGGGGCCCGAGAGGATTAAACAGAATGTATTACTGAAGGGGGCCCCCAAGAGGATTAAATAGAATGTATTACTGAAGGCGGGACCCGAGAGGATTAAACACAATGCATTACTGAAGGCGGGGCCCAAGAGGATTAAACACAATGTATTACTGAAGGGGGGCCCCCAAGAGGATTAAACACAATGTATTACTGAAGATTGGCCCCCAAGAGGATTAAACACAACGTATTACTGAAGGCGGGGCCCGAGAGGATTAAACACAATGTATTACTGAAGGCGGGGCCCGAGAGGATTAAACACAATGTATTACTGAAGGGGGGGGGGGGCAAGAGTATTAAACACAATGTATTACTGAAGGCGGGGCCCGAGATGATTAAACACAATGTATTATTGAGGGGGGCCCCAAGAGGATTAAACACAATGTATTTCTGAAGGTGGGGCCCGAGTGGATTAAACACAATATATTACTAAAGGGTGGGGGAGCCGAGAGTATTAAACACAAAGTATTACTGAAAGTGGAGCCTGAGAGGATTAAACACAATGTATTACTGAAGGGGGAGCCTGAGAGTAATAAACACAATGTATGACTGAAGGTGGAGCCTGAGCGTATTAAACACAATGTATTACTGAAGGCGGGGCCCGAGAGGATTAAACACAATGTATTAGTGAAGGGGGGCCCCAAGAGGATTAAACACAATGTATTACTGAAGGGGGGCCCCCAAGAGGATTAAACACAATGTATTACTGAAGAGGGGCCCCCAAGAGGATTAAACACAACGTATTACTGAAGGCGGGACCCGAGAGGATTAAACACAATGTATTACTGAAGGGGGGGGGGCTGAGAGTATTAAACACAATGTATTACTGAAGGCGGGGCCCGAGAGGTTTAAACATAATGTATTACTGAAGGGGGGGGCCCGAGAGTATTAAACACAATGTATTACTGAAGGCGGGGCCCGAGAGGTTTAAACATAATGCATTACTGAAGGGGGGGCCCGAGAGTATTAAACACAATGTATTACTGAAGGTGGGGCCCGAGAGGATTAAACACAATGTATTACTGAAGGTGGGGCCCGAGAGGATTAAACACAATGTATTACTGAAGGCGGGGCCTGAGAGGATTAAACACAATGTATTACTGAAAGCGGAGCCCGAGAGGATTAAACACAATGTATTACTGAAGGGGGGGCCCGAGAGTATTAAACACAATGTATTACTGAAGGGGGGCCCTAGGAGGATTAAACACAATGTATTAGTGAAGGCGGAGCCCGAGAGGATTAAACACAATGTATTATTGAAGGGGGGCCCCAAGAGGATTAAACACAATGTATTGCTGAAGGGGGGGGGGGCCGAGAGAATTAAACACAATGTATTACTGAAAGTGGAGCCCACCAGGATTAAACACAATGTATTACTGAAGGGGGGGCCCGAGAGTATTAAACACAATGTATTACTGAAGGCGGACCCCGAGAGGATTAAACACAATGTATTACTGAAGGCGGACCCCCCGAGGATTAAACACGATGTATTACTGAAGGGGGGGGCCCCGAGAGTATTAAACACAATGCATTACTGAAGGCGGGGCCAAGAGGATTAAACACAATGTATTACTGAAGGGGGGGGGCTGAGAGTATTAAACACAATGTATTACTGAAGGCGGGGCCCGAGAGGTTTAAACATAATGTATTACTGAAGGGGGGGGCCCGAGAGTATTAAACACAATGTATTACTGAAGGCGGGGCCCGAGAGGTTTAAACATAATGCATTACTGAAGGGGGGGCCCGAGAGTATTAAACACAATGTATTACTGAAGGTGGGGCCCGAGAGGATTAAACACAATGTATTACTGAAGGTGGGGCCCGAGAGTATTAAACACAATGTATTACTGAAGGCGGGGCCTGAGAGGATTAAACACAATGTATTACTGAAAGCGGAGCCCGAGAGGATTAAACACAATGTATTACTGAAAGCGGAGCCCGAGAGGATTAAACACAATGTATTACTGTAGGGGGGGCCCGAGAGTATTAAACACAATGTATTACTGAAGGGGGGCCCTAGGAGGATTAAACACAATGTATTAGTGAAGGCGGAGCCCGAGAGGATTAAACACAATGTATTATTGAAGGGGGGCCCCAAGAGGATTAAACACAATGTATTGCTGAAGGGGGGGGGCCGAGAGAATTAAACACAATGTATTACTGAAAGTGGAGCCCACCAGGATTAAACACAATGTATTACTGAAGGGGGGGCCCGAGAGTATTAAACACAATGTATTACTGAAGGCGGACCCCGAGAGGATTAAACACAATGTATTACTGAAGGCGGACCCCCCGAGGATTAAACACGATGTATTACTGAAGGGGGGGGCCCCGAGAGTATTAAACACAATGCATTACTGAAGGCGGGGCCAAGAGGATTAAACACAATGTATTACTGAAGGTAGAGCCGGAGAGGATTAAACACAATGTATTACTGAAGGTGGGGCCCGAGAGGATTAAACACAACGTATTACTGAAGGCGGAGCCCACCAGGATTAAACGCAATGTATTAATGGGGGGGGGCCGAGAGTATTAAACACAATGTATTACTGAAGGGAGGGCCCAAGAGGATTAAACACAATGTATGACTGAAGGTAGAGCCTGAGAGGATTAAACACAATGTATTACTGAAGGTGGAGCCCACCAGGATTAAACGCAATGTATTAATGGGGGGGGGCCCCGAGAGGATTAAACACAATGTATTACTGAAGGTGGAGCCCGAGAGGATTAAACACAATGTATTTCTGAAGGCGGGCCCCTAGAGGATTAAACACAAAGTATTACTGAAGGCGGGGCCCGAGAGGATTAAACACAATGTATTACTGAAGGCGGGGCCTGAAAGGATTAAACACAATGTATTACTGAAGGCGGGGCCCGAGAGCATTAAACACAATGTATTACTGAAGGGGAGCCCCAAGAGGATTAAACACAATGTATTACTGAAGGCGGAGCCCGAGAGGATTAAACACAATGTATTACTGAAGGTGGAGCCCGAGAGGATTAAACACAATGTATTACTGAAGGCGGGGCCCAATAGGATTAAACACAATGTATTACTGAAGGGGAGCCCCAAGAGGATTAAACACAATGTATTACTGAAGGCGGAGCCCGAGAGGATTAAAAACAATGTATTACTGATGGCGGGGCCCGAGAGGATTAAACACAATGTATTACTGAAGGTGGAGCCCGAGAGGATTAAACACAATGTATTACTGAAGGTGGGGCCCGAGAGGATTAAACAGAATGTATTACTGAAGGGGGGCCCCAGGAGGATTAAACACAATGTATTACTGAAGGGGGGCCCCAGGAGGATTAAACACAATGTATTACTGAAGGGGGGCCCCGAGAGGATTAAACACAATGTATTACTGAAGGGTGGGGGGGCCGAGAGTATTAAACACAATGTATTACTGAAGGCGGGGCCCGAGTGGATTAAACACAATGTATTACTGAAGGGGGGCCCCAGGAGGATTAAACACAATGTATTACTGAAGGCGGGGCCCAAGAGGATTAAACACAATGTATTACTGAAGGTGGGGCCCGAGAGGATTAAACACAATGTATTACTGAAGGGGGGGCCCAAGAGGATTAAACACAATGTATTACTGAAGGTGGGGCCCAAGAGAATTAAACACAATGTATTACTGAAGGGTGGGGGGGCCGAGAGTATTAAACACAATGTATTGCTGAAGGCGGGGCCCGAGAGGATTAAACACAATATATTACTGAAGGGTGGGGGGGCCGAGAGTATTAAACACAATGTATTACTGAAGGCGGGGCCCCAAGAGGATTAAACACAATGTATTACTGAAGGTGGGGCCCGAGAGGATTAAACACAATGTATTACTGAAGGGGGGGCCCCAAGAGGATTAAACACAATGTATTACTGAAGGCGGGACCCGAGAGGATTAAACACAATATATTACTGAAGGGTGGGGGGGTCGAGAGTATTAAACACAATGTATTACTGAAGGTGGAGCCTGAGATGATTAAACACAATGTATTACTGAAGGGGGGCCCTAAGAGGATTAAACACAATGTATTTCTGAAGGCGGGACCCGAGAGGATTAAACACAATATATTACTGAAGGGTGGGGGGGCCGAGAGTATTAAACACAATGTATTACTTAAGGTGGAGCCTGAGATGATTAAACACAATGTATTACTGAAGGGGGGCCCCAAGAGGATTAAACACAACGTATTACTGAAGGCGGGGCCCGAGAGGATTAAACACAATGTATTACTGAAGGCGGACCCGAGAGGATTAAACACAATGTATTACTGAAGGCGGACCCGTGAGGATTAAACACAATGTATTACTGATGGCGGGGCCCGAGAGGATTAAACACAATGTATTACTGAAGGCGGACCCCCCGAGGATTAAACACAATGTATTACTGAAGGTAGAACCTGAGAGGATTAAACAGAATGTATTACTGAAGGCGGGACCCGAGAGGATTAAACACAATGTATTACTGAAGGTGGGGCCCGAGAGTATTAAACACAATGTATTACTGAAGGTGGAGCCTGAGAGGATTAAACACAATGTATTACTGAAGGTGGGGCCCGAGAGTATTAAACACAATTTATTACTGATGGGGGTCCCCGAGAGGATTAAACACAATGTATTACTGAAGGTGGACCCTGAGAGTATTAAACACAATTTATTAATGAAGGCGGAGCCTGAGAGGATTAAACACAATGTATTACTGAAGGCGGGGCCCGAGAGTATTAAACACAATGTATTACTGAAGGTAGAACCTGAGAGGATTAAACAGAATGTATTACCCAAGGCGGGACCCGAGAGGATTAAACACAATGCATTACTGAAGGCGGGGCCCAAGAGGATTAAACACAATGTATTACTGAAGGTAGAGCCAGAGAGGATTAAACACAATGTATTACTGAAGGCGGGACCCGAGAGGATTAAACACAATGTATTACTGAAGGTGGGGCCCGAGAGGATTAAACAGAATGTATTACTGAAGGGGGGCCCCCAAGAGAATTAAACACAATGTATTACTGAAGGCGGGACCCGAGAGGATTAAACACAATATATTACTGAAGGGTGGGGGGGCCGAGAGTATTAAACACAATGTATTACTGAAGGCGGGGCCCGAGAGGATTAAACACAATGTATTACTGAAGGTGGGGCCCGAGAGGATTAAACACAATGTATTACTGAAGGGGGGCCCCCAAGAGGATTAAACACAATGTATTACTGAAGGTGGAGCCTGAGATGATTAAACACAATGTATTATTGAAGGGGGGTCCCGAGAGTATTAAACACAATGTATTACTGAAGGTGGAGCCTGAGAGGATTAAACACAATGTATTACTGAAGGTGGGGCCCGAGAGTATTAAACACAATTTATTACTGATGGGGGTCCCCGAGAGGATTAAACACAATGTATTACTGAAGGTGGAGCCTGAGAGTATTAAACACAATTTATTAATGAAGGCGGAGCCTGAGAGGATTAAACACAATGTATTACTGAAGGCGGGGCCCGAGAGTATTAAACACAATGTATTACTGAAGGTAGAACCTGAGAGGATTAAACAGAATGTATTACCCAAGGCGGGACCCGAGAGGATTAAACACAATGCATTACTGAAGGGGGGCCCCAAGAGGATTAAACACAATGTATTACTGAAGGTGGAGCCTGAGATGATTAAACACAATGTATTATTGAAGGGGGGCCCCAAGAGGATTAAACACAATGTATTTCTGAAGGTGGGGCCCAAGAGAATTAAACACAATGTATTACTGAAGGTGGAGCCTGAGAGGATTAAACACAATGTATTACTGAAGGTGGAGCCTGAGATTAATAAACACAATGTATGACTGAAGGTGGAGCCTGAGAGTAATAAACACAATGTATTACTGAAGGCGGACCCGAGAGGATTAAACACAATGTATTAGTGAAGAGGGGCCCCCAAGAGGATTAAACACAACGTATTACTGAAGGCGGGGCCCGAGAGGATTAAACAATGTATTACTGAAGAGGGGCCCCCAAGAGGATTAAACACAACGTATTACTGAAGGCGGGGCCCGAGAGGATTAAACACAATGTATTACTGAAGGGGGGGCCCGAGAGTATTAAACACAATGTATTACTGAATGAGGGGGCCGGAGAGTATTAAACACAATGTATTACTGAAGGCGGGGCCCGAGAGGATTAAACACAATGTATTACTGAAGGGGGGGGCCAAGAGAATTAAACACAATGTATTACTGAAGGGGGGGGCCGAGAGTATTAAACACAATGTATTACTGAAGGGGGGGGCCCCGAGAGTATTAAACACAATGTATTACTGAAGGTGGAGCCCGAGAGGATTAAACACAATGTATTACTGAAGGCGGGGCCCGAGAGGATTATTACTGAAGGTGGGGCCCGAGAGGATTATTACTGAAGGTGGGGCCCGAGAGGATTAAACACAATGTATTACTGAAGGCGGAGCCCACCAGGATTAAACACAATGTATTACTGAAGGCGGGGCCCGAGAGGATTAAACACAATGTATTACTGAAGGTGGAGCCCGAGAGGATTATTACTGAAGGTGGGGCCCGAGAGGAGTATTACTGAAAGTGGGGCCCGAGAGGATTATTACTGAAGGTGGGGCCCGAGAGGATTATTACTGAAGGTGGGGCCGGAGAGGATTAAACACAATGTATTACTGAAGGCGGGGCCTGAGCTGCGCGAGGGGGGATTGGTTGGAGTTGGACAGACAGGAGGCCATTCTTGCCCATTCCCGGAGACCCTGCCTGATCTGATTGACCGCTCCAATCCACATTGGGGTCCATTACTGAGAATGTTTCCATGTGGGCGTATGGAAGGGTCTAGATCAGCACCCACCACAGGTTACAGAGATAGGGAGGGGGTGAGGGGAGGGAGGGGGTTACAGAGATAGGGAGGGGGTGTAGGGGCTGGAGGGGGGTTACAGAGATAGGGAGGGGGTATAGGGGATGGAGGGGGTTACAGAGATAGGGAGGGGGTGAGGGGAGGGAGGGGGTTACAGAGATAGGGAGGGGGTGTAGGGGCTGGAGGGGGTTACAGAGATAGGGAGGGGGTATAGGGGATGGAGGGGGTTACAGAGATAGGGAGGGGGTGAGGGGGGGGGGGGGGGGGGGGGGGGGGGGGGGGGGGGGGGGGGGGGGGGGGGGGGGGGGGGGGGGGGGGGGGGGGGGGGGGGGGGGGGGGGGGGGGGGGGGGGGGGGGGGGGGGGGGGGGGGGGGGGGGGGGGGGGGGGGGGGGGGGGGGGGGGGGGGGGGTTACAGAGATAGGGAGGGGGTGTAGGGGCTGGAGGGGGTTATAGAGATAGGGAGGGGGTGTAGGGGCTGGAGGGGGTTACAGAGATAGGGAGGGGGTGTAGGGGCTGGAGGGGTTACAGAGATTGGGAGGGGGTGTAGGGGAGGGAGGGGGTTACAGAGATAGGGAGGGGGTGTAGGGGCTGGAGGGGGTTACAGAGATAGGGAGGGAGGGGGGCGTAGGGGCTGGAGGGGGTTACAGAGATAGGGAGGGGGTGTAGGGGCTGGAGGGGGTTACAGAGATGGGGAGGGGGTTACAGAGATGGGGAGGGGGTTACAGAGATGGGGAGGGGGTGTAGGGGCTGGAGGGGGTTACAGAGATGGGGAGGGGGTTACAGAGATAGGGAGGGGGTGTAGGGGCTGCAGGGGGGTTACAGAGATAGGGAGGGGGTGTAGGGGCTGCAGGGGGGTGACAGAGATAGGGAGGGGGAGTAGGGGCTGGAGGGGGTTAGAGAGATAGGGAGGGGGTATAGGGGAGGGAGGGGGTTACAGAGATAAGGAGGGAGGGGGTGTAGGGGAGGGAGGGGGTTACAGAGATAGGGAGGGGGTGTCAGTCAGTGACCATTCCAGGGAATTCGTTGTTGCTGATTGGACCCGGAATCCCTGGCCCTTGGACTCTGATGTTGCTCTTGTCGCGGCTTTGATCCAGGAGGTAAACGGGGAGCGTTTGGCCAAGGGTTGGTGAGGGGTTTTTTGGGGTTTTTTTGGGGTGTACTGTTGTAGGCGCTGACCTGGAGCTCATCTGTTCAGTCTGCGTTCGGAGGGTAGCTGCACCGTCAGTAAGTCTGGGGTTCTCCAGGGGTCAGTCAGCGTGACGTCAGGATCCAATCCCATCGGAATCCCCAGCTGCTCCAATCGCTGCATCTCCCACTGACAAAGCCTGGTCCAGGTCTCGTTGGACTCCAGCGAGGAGGAGATTTGACACAGTGACGTGATTCACCCCACATCCCCCAAGTGCTCTCTCAGCATCTCATTCCTGGGGTTAAATCAGAGGCAGGTCTCTCGGCCTGAACTGGGAGAGAAATCCCGACGGACATTCACCCAGCTCTCAAAGTGCGGAAGTGAAACCGATCGCGTCCCCCAGTCGCAGGAGGCTTTGGGATTGGAATATTCCCAAAGTAAATCCACCAACTCGTGAAAGCTTTTAGTATCTGGTGCAGCGGGGAAACACTCACCCCCAATACCCCACACTAACCCCCAACACCCCACACTTACCCCCAACACCCCACACTAACCCCACACTAACCCCCAACACCCCACACTAACCCCAACACCCCACACTAACCCCACACTAACCCCAATACCCCACACTAACCCCAACACCCCACACTAACCCCAATACCCCACACTAACCCCACACTAACCCCCAACACCCCACACTAACCCCACACTAACCCCCAACACCCCACACTAACCCCACACTTACACCCAACACCCCACACTAACTCCACACTAACCCCCACTACCCCACACTAACCCCACGCTAACCCCCAACACCCCACACTAACCCCACACTAACCCCCAATACTCCACACTAACCCCCAACACCCCACACAAACCCCACACATACCCCCAACACCCCACACTAACCCCCAACACCCCACACTAACCCCCAATACCCCACACTAACCCCACACTAACCCCCAACACCCCACACTAACCCCACACTAACCCCCAATACCCCACACTAACCCCCAACACCCCACACTAACCCCACACATATCCCCAACACCCCACACTAACCCCACACTAACCCCCAATACCCCACACTAACCCCCAACACCCCACACTAACCCCACACATATCCCCAACACCCCACACTAACCCCCAACACCCCACACTAACCCCCAATACCCCACACTAACCCCCAACACCCCACACTAACCCCACACTTACACCCAACACCCCACACTAACCCCACACTAACCCCCACTACCCCACACTAACCCCACACTAACCCCCACTACCCCACACTAACCCCAAACACCCCACACTAACCCCACACTAACCCCCAATACCCCACACTAACCCCCAACACCCCACACAAACCCCACACATACCCCCAACACCCCACACTAACCCCAATACCCCACACTAACCCCACACTAACCCCCAACACCCCACACTAACCCCACACTAACCCCCAACACCCCACACTAACCCCACACTAACCCCCAACACCCCACACTAACCCCCAACACCCCACACTAACCCCCAACACCCCACACTAACCCCAATACCCCACACTAACCCCACACTAACCCCCAACACCCCACACTAACCCCCAACACCCCACACTAACCCCAATACCCCACACTAACCCCACACTAACCCCCAACACCCCACACTAACCCCCAACACCCCATACTAACCCCAATACCCCACACTAACCCCACACTAACTCCCAACACTCCACACTAACCCCACACTAACCCCCAACACCCCACACTAACCCCCAACACCCCACACTAACCCCACACTAACCCCCAACACCCCACACTAACCCCACACTAACCCCCAACACCCCACACTAACCTCAATACCCCACACTAACCCCCAATAGCCCATACTAACCCCAACACCCCACACTAACCCCCAACACCCCACACTAACCCCCAACACCCCACACTAACCCCAACACCCCACACTAACCCCACACTAACCCCAACACCCCACACTAACGCCACACTAACCCCCAACACCCCACACTAACCCCAATACCCCACACTAATCCCAATACCCCACACTAACCCCACACTAACTCCCAACACCCCACACTAACCCCAACACCCCACACTAACCCCAACACCCCACACTAACCCCAACACCCCACACTAACCCCACACTAACCCCAACACCCCACACTAACTCCCAACACCCCACACTAACCCCCAACACCCCACACTAACCCCACACTAACCCCCAACACCCCACACTAACCTCAATACCCCACACTAACCCCCAATAGCCCATACTAACCCCAACACCCCACACTAACCCCCAACACCCCACACTAACCCCAACACCCCACACTAACCCCACACTAACCCCAACACCCCACACTAACGCCACACTAACCCCCAACACCCCACACTAACCCCAATACCCCACACTAATCCCAATACCCCACACTAACCCCACACTAACTCCCAACACCCCACACTAACCCCAACACCCCACACTAACCCCAACACCCCACACTAACCCCAACACCCCACACTAACCCCACACTAACCCCAACACCCCACACTAACTCCCAACACCCCACACTAACCCCCAACACCCCACACTAACCCCACACTAACCCCCAACACCCCACACTAACCCCACACTAACCCCTAACACCCCACACTAACCCCACACTAACCCCCAACACCCCACACTAACCTCAATACCCCACACTAACCCCCAATAGCCCACACTAACCCCAACACCCCACACTAACCCCCAACACCCCACACTAACCCCAACACCCCACACTAACCCCACACTAACCCCAACACCCCACACTAACGCCACACTAACCCCCAACACCCCACACTAACCCCCAACACCCCACACTAACCCCAATACCCCACACTAACCCCACAATAACCCCACACTAACCCCCAACATCCCACAATAACCCCACACTAACCCCCAGCACCCCACACTAACCCCCAACATCCCACACTAACCCCCAACACCCCACACAAACCCCACACATACCCCCAACACCCCACACTAACCCCAATACCCCACACTAACCCCACAATAACCCCACACTAACCCCCAACATCCCACAATAACCCCACACTAACCCCCAGCACCCCACACTAACCCCCAACATCCCACACTAACCCCAACACCCCACACTAACCCCACACTAACCCGCAACACCCCACACTAACCCCCAACACCCCACACTAACCCTACACTAACCCCAATACCCCACACTAACCCCCAACACCCCACACTAACCCCCAACATCCCACACTAACCCCCAACATCCCACACTAACCCCCAATACCCCACACTAACCCCCAACACCCCACACTAACCCCCAATACCCCATACTAACCCCAACACCCCACACTAACCCCCAACACCTCACACTATCCCCCAATACCCTCATAACGGAGAAAGCTGTGGCTCCACAAGCTGTCTGGAGAATTACTCGTTGCTTTTCATCTGCCCCAGTCTGGAGCCAGCCTCCAAGGAGAGGATTGACCGAGCCGACCTTTCCTGAAGAACAGCACGATGCCAGAAATGTTCACCCTTCACAACCAAAGCCAGCTGCCGCGAGCGGAATCCTTCAGGAGCACGGCTTTCTCTCGTCGCCACTGAATGAACAGCCCAGAGGCCGGTACCCTGTCACCGAGCTTTATTCCCCCTTCGACTGTCCCTCCTCCCAGAGTGAACAGCACTGCCCCAACATTGACCCAGGTTAACAGCCCCAATCAGGCAACTCAGATTCCCAGCTGACCCATTACAATTAACAACACTTCCCTTTAAATAGTCAAATCTCATCCCACCAACCAATTGTTTACAGACGAGGAACCACTGGGCACAATTTTGAAGATCTTTGAAGATTTTAATTTGACGGCGTTACAGATGCAGAAGCAGAAATCCTGAACTGATTGACTGTTACAGCATCACACTCACTACACAGCGTCTTGCTGAGACCCCCATGTCAGAGACTGGGCGACATTTTGCCCCCCCTCAGTGAAGGAAGGCATTCGCGACAGTTCTGGAAGGTTGACTAAGATTAAACTCAGTTAGGTCGATCGGGATTCAGAGTGAGCTAGCCATTTGGATACAGAACTGGCTCAAAGGTAGAAGACAGAGGGTGGTGGTGGAGGGTTGTTTTACAGACTGGAGGCCTGTGACCAGTGGAGTGCCACAAGGATCGGTGCTGGGCCCTCTACTTTTTTTCATTTACATAAATGATTTGGATGTGACCATAAGAGGGACAGTTAGTAAGTTTGCAGATGACACCAAAACTGCAGGTGTAGTGGACAGCGAAGAGGGTTCCCTCAGATTACAAGACCAGATGGGCCAATGGGCTGAGAAGTGGCAGATGGAGTTTAATTCAGATAAATGTGAGGCGCTGCATTTTGGGAAAGCAAATCTTAGCAGGACTTCTACACTTAATGGTAAGGTCCGAGGGATTATTGCTGAACAAAGAGACCTTGGAGTGCAGGTTCATAGCTCCTTGAAAGTGGAGTCGCAGGTAGATAGGATAGTGAAGGCAGCGTTTGGTATGCTTTCCTTTATTGGTCAGAGTATTGAGTACAGGAGTTGGGAGGTCATGTTGCAGCTGTACAGGACATTGCTTAGGCCACTGTTGGAATATTGTGTGCAATTCTGGTCTCCTTCCTATCGGAAAGATGTTGTGAAACATGAAAGGGTTCAGAAAAGATTTACAAGGATGTTGCCAGGGTTGGAGGGTCTGAGCTACAGGGAGAGGCTGAACAGGCTGGGGCTGTTTTCCCTGGAGCGTCGGAGGCTGAGGGGTGACCTTATAGAGGTTTATAAAATCATGAGGGGCATGGATAGGGTAAATAGACAAGGTCTTTTCCCCCTGGGGTGGGGGAGTCCAGAACTAGAGGGGCATAGGTTTAGGGTGAGAGGGGAAAGATATAAAAGGGACCTAAGGGGCAACTTTTTCACCCAGAGGGTGGTACGTGTATGGAATGAGCTGCCAGAGGAAGTGGTGAAGGCTGGTACAATGACAGCATTTAAAAGGCATCTGGATGGGGACATGAATAGGAAGGGGTTTGGGGGGATATGGGCCGGGTACTGGCAGGTGGGACTAGATTGGGTTGGGATATCTGGGTCAGCATGGACGGGATGGGCCGAAGGGTCTGTTTCTGTGCTGTACAGCTCTGTGACTCTGTGTCTGAATGATCTCCTTCAGGCCTGGCTTACACAGTCACACCAAATTCCAGTTTTCCCCAAATCTGGGTGGGAGAGAGAGAGGGAGAGAGAGAGGGAGAGAGAGACAGAGACAGAGAGAGGAGAGGACTATTCACGCGTACTCCCTCATGGTCCTTCTGGAATTCTGTGTCCGTGCTTATCAGTGATTCCCCGTGCTGCGGGATACCCCAGAGGTTCAACCAGGAAGGGTCAGAGGGGTCACGGAGATCGAAGGCAGCTTTAAAACAGTCAACAGTATCTTCAAACACAGCACAGAGTTCGGGAACCATGGAAACACATTCTCACTGAGAAAACAAGAGGGAAAAACACCCCAAATCAGTCTGGAATAAAGGGGGGACCTTAATGGGGGAGGGGGGGGGAAACAGTGTAGAGGGAGCTTTACTCTGTATCTAACCTCGCGCTGTCTCTGTCCCTGGGTGTGTTTGATGGGGGGACAGTGTAGAGGGAGCTTTACTCTGTATCTAACCCCGTGCTGTCCCTGTCCCTGGGAGTGTTTGATGGGGGACAGTGTAGAGGGAGCTTTACTCTGTATCTAACCCCGTGCTGTCCCTGTCCCTGGGAGTTTTTTATTGGGGGTGGGGACAGTCCTGAGGGGGAGGTGTTCCTCACGAATCAGGGATCATACTCACACCACACTTGCGTTTGCAGCTGAAGCACAATATCACAGACAATGTGATACCAGACATCGCAATCAGAATGATCAGCCAGATTGGTGTTCCAGTGTGTCCCTCAGTCTCCCCAGGACTGCCCACTGTCAGGAAGGAAACAGAATGGAACGATGGTGGGTGAACATCCAGAGCACAACATCCTCATCGACCAGGCACTGGGCACAGCTCCAAAAAAACAGACAGACAGACAGACAGTCTGCAGGCACCCACTCCAAGTCATCATTCATCAATTCCTACTTGGGAAACAGAACCAGTCTGACTCACGATTGGGATACAGTCAGACTCTAACCTCATTCCTGATGAAGGGCCTTTGCCCAAAATGCCGACTCTCCTGCCCCTCGGATGCTGCCTGACCTGCTGTGCTTTTCCAGCACCACACTCTCGACTCTGACCTCCGGCATCTGCTGCCCCCACTCTCTCCGAGACTCTGACCTCACACCCTTAATGTATTGTCTGAGCTGAGACATCACACTTTATTGACAGAACCTTGAGTTATCTCAGGAATGTGACAGTGAAAGCAGTTCTGGGACTTCCATATTAATGAGCGGAAACCTGCAAACCCCTTCGAAAGGATGACGGGTGGAACAGCAATTGAGGATTGTTCAATACATCGCATCAGGGTGACCCTGCCCCGCCCACCAGCTGACAAAGGGGCAGCACTTCGAAAGTTAGTGCTTCCAAAAAACCCTGTTGGTCTGTCAGCTGGTGTGGTGGGATTTTTCAATCGGCTTCAGTCCATGAATAGAAAGGGTCTCGAGGAATTTGGGCTAAATATTGGCAAATGGGATTGGATTAATTTGGGAAATCTGGTCAGCACGGACTGGGATGGGCTGAAGGGTCTGTTTCTACGCGGCATCAATCTATGGTGTCATCCAGATAAAACTCCATCTGCCATTTCTCCGGCAGCTCTCCAGCCTCTCCCTTTCCTACTGTATCCTCTCCCTGTCCTGCTGTATCCTCTCCCTGTCCTACTGTATCCTCTCCCTGTCCTACTGTATCCTCTCCCTGTCCTGCTGTATCCTCTCCCTGTCCGACTGTATCCTCTCCCTGTCCGACTGTATCCTCTCCCTGTCCTACTGTATCCTCTCCCTATCCTGCTGTATCCTCTCCCTGTCCTGCTGTATCCTCTCCGTATCCTACTGTATCCTCTCCCTGTCCTACTGTATCCTCTCCCTGTCCTACTGTATCCTCTCCGTATCCTACTGTATCCTCTCCCTGTCCTGCTGTATCCTCTCCCTGTCCTGCTGTATCCTCTCCCTGTCCTGCTGTATCCTCTCCCTGTCCTGCTGTATCCTCTCCCTATCCTACTGTATCCTCTCCCTATCCTGCTGTATCCTCTCCCTATCCTACTGTATCCTCTCCCTATCCTGCTGTATCCTCTCCCTATCCTGCTGTATCCTCTCCCTATCCTACTGTATCCTCTCCCTGTCCTACTGTATCCTCTCCCTATCCTACTGTATCCTCTCCCTGTCCTACTGTATCCTCTCCCTGTCCTGTTGTATCCTCTCCCTGTCCTACTGTATCCTCTCCCTGTCCTACTGTATCCTCTCCCTGTCCTACTGTATCCTCTCCCTGTCCTGTTGTATCCTCTCCCTGTCCTGTTGTATCCTCTCCCTATCCTACTGTATCCTCTCCCTATCCTACTGTATCCTCTCCCTGTCCTACTGTATCCTCTCCCTGTCCTGCTGTATCCTCTCCCTGTCCTGCTGTATCCTCTCCCTGTCCTGCTGTACCCTCTCCCTATCCTGCTGTATCCTCTCCCTATCCTGCTGTATCCTCTCCCTATCCTACTGTATCCTCTCCCTATCTTACTGTATCCTCTCCCTATCCTACTGTATCCTCTCCCTGTCCGGCTGTATCCTCTCCCTATCCTGCTGTATCCTCTCCCTATCCTGCTGTATCCTCTCCCTGTCCTGCTGTATCCTCTCCCTGTCCTACTGTATCCTCTCCCTGTCCTGCTGTATCCTCTCCCTGTCCTGCTGTATCCTCTCCCTGTCCTGCTGTATCCTCTCCCTGTCCTGCTGTATCCTCTCCCTGTCCTACTGTAGCCTCTCCCTATCCTGCTGTATCCTCTCCCTGTCCTGCTGTATCCTCTCCCTATCCTACTGTATCCTCTCCCTGTCCTACTGTATCCTCTCCCTATCCTACTGTATCCTCTCCCTGTCCTGCTGTATCCTCTCCCTATCCTACTGTATCCTCTCCCTGTCCTACTGTATCCTCTCCCTGTCCTACTGTATCCTCTCCCTATCCTACTGTATCCTCTCCCTATCCTACTGTATCCTCTCCCTGTCCTACTGTATCCTCTCCCTGTCCTACTGTATCCTCTCCCTGTCCTGCTGTATCCTCTCCCTATCCTACTGTATCCTCTCCCTATCCTACTGTATCCTCTCCCTGTCCTGCTGTATCCTCTCCCTGTCCTGCTGTATCCTCTCCCTATCCTACTGTATCCTCTCCCTGTCCTACTGTATCCTCTCCCTGTCCTACTGTATCCTCTCCCTATCCTGCTGTATCCTCTCCCTATCCTACTGTATCCTCTCCCTATCCTACTGTATCCTCTCCCTGTCCTACTGTATCCTCTCCCTGTCCTGCTGTATCCTCTCCCTGTCCTGCTGTATCCTCTCCCTGTCCTGCTGTATCCTCTCCCTATCCTACTGTATCCTCTCCCTGTCCTACTGTATCCTCTCCCTGTCCGGCTGTATCCTCTCCCTGTCCTGCTGTATCCTCTCCCTATCCTACTGTATCCTCTCCCTGTCCTACTGTATCCTCTCCCTGTCCTGCTGTATCCTCTCCCTGTCCTACTGTATCCTCTCCCTGTCCTACTGTATCCTCTCCCTGTCCTACTGTATCCTCTCCCTATCCTGCTGTATCCTCTCCCTATCCTACTGTATCCTCTCCCTATCCTACTGTATCCTCTCCCTGTCCTACTGTATCCTCTCCCTATCCTACTGTATCCTCTCCCTATCCTGCTGTATCCTCTCCCTATCCTACTGTATCCTCTCCCTATCCTACTGTATCCTCTCCCTATCCTACTGTATCCTCTCCCTGTCCTGCTGTATCCTCTCCCTATCCTACTGTATCCTCTCCCTGTCCTGCTGTATCCTCTCCCTGTCCTACTGTATCCTCTCCCTATCCTGCTGTATCCTCTCCCTGTCCTACTGTATCCTCTCCCTATCCTACTGTATCCTCTCCCTATCCTACTGTATCCTCTCCCTATCCTGCTGTATCCTCTCCCTATCCTACTGTATCCTCTCCCTATCCTACTGTATCCTCTCCCTATCCTACTGTATCCTCTCCCTGTCCTACTGTATCCTCTCCCTGTCCTACTGTATCCTCTCCCTATCCTGCTGTATCCTCTCCCTATCCTGCTGTATCCTCTCCCTATCCTGCTGTATCCTCTCCCTATCCTACTGTATCCTCTCCCTGTCCTGCTGTATCCTCTCCCTGTCCTACTGTATCCTCTCCCTATCCTACTGTATCCTCTCCCTATCCTACTGTATCCTCTCCCTATCCTGCTGTATCCTCTCCCTATCCTACTGTATCCTCTCCCTATCCTACTGTATCCTCTCCCTATCCTACTGTATCCTCTCCCTGTCCTACTGTATCCTCTCCCTGTCCTGCTGTATCCTCTCCCTGTCCTGCTGTATCCTCTCCCTATCCTACTGTATCCTCTCCCTGTCCTACTGTATCCTCTCCCTGTCCGGCTGTATCCTCTCCCTGTCCTGCTGTATCCTCTCCCTGTCCTACTGTATCCTCTCCCTGTCCTACTGTATCCTCTCCCTGTCCTGCTGTATCCTCTCCCTGTCCTACTGTATCCTCTCCCTGTCCTACTGTATCCTCTCCCTGTCCTACTGTATCCTCTCCCTATCCTGCTGTATCCTCTCCCTATCCTACTGTATCCTCTCCCTGTCCTACTGTATCCTCTCCCTATCCTACTGTATCCTCTCCCTATCCTACTGTATCCTCTCCCTATCCTGCTGTATCCTCTCCCTATCCTACTGTATCCTCTCCCTATCCTACTGTATCCTCTCCCTGTCCTACTGTATCCTCTCCCTATCCTACTGTATCCTCTCCCTGTCCTGCTGTATCCTCTCCCTGTCCTACTGTATCCTCTCCCTATCCTGCTGTATCCTCTCCCTGTCCTACTGTATCCTCTCCCTATCCTACTGTATCCTCTCCCTGTCCTACTGTATCCTCTCCCTGTCCTGCTGTATCCTCTCCCTGTCCTACTGTATCCTCTCCCTATCCTGCTGTATCCTCTCCCTGTCCTACTGTATCCTCTCCCTATCCTACTGTATCCTCTCCCTGTCCTGCTGTATCCTCTCCCTGTCCTACTGTATCCTCTCCCTATCCTACTGTATCCTCTCCCTATCCTACTGTATCCTCTCCCTGTCCTACTGTATCCTCTCCCTATCCTACTGTATCCTCTCCCTGTCCTACTGTATCCTCTCCCTGTCCTGCTGTATCCTCTCCCTGTCCTACTGTATCCTCTCCCTATCCTACTGTATCCTCTCCCTATCCTACTGTATCCTCTCCCTGTCCTACTGTATCCTCTCCCTATCCTACTGTATCCTCTCCCTGTCCTACTGTATCCTCTCCCTGTCCTACTGTATCCTCTCCCTATCCTACTGTATCCTCTCCCTATCCTACTGTATCCTCTCCCTGTCCTGCTGTATCCTCTCCCTATCCTGCTGTATCCTCTCCCTGTCCTACTGTATCCTCTCCCTGTCCTGCTGTATCCTCTCCCTGTCCTGCTGTATCCTCTGGTCATTGTCCTCAGGACCCACAGCTCCCTCCAGTCTCTGAGTGTCAGCCCTGACCTCACTCATCAGAGCAACCCCACTCTCCTCCAGAGTATTGAGAGATGTCACACCCACTCACACTTACACCCACACACACCCCCACACACACTCACCCATACACACACACCCACCCATATACAGACCCACCCACAATCACACCCACACACACCCCCACACACTCACCCATACACACACACATCCACACCCACCCACACACACCCACTCACACTCACACACCCACTCTCACACACAACACACCCACACACACCCCCACACACTCACCCATACACTCACACACATCCACACCCACCCACACACATCCACTCACACTCACACACCCACTCTCACACACAACACACCCACACACACACACCCAACACATCCACACACCCATACACACACACACCCACTCACATATGCACACAATGACACACACACCCCAACACACCCACACACACACCCATACACACACTCACACATCCACACAATCACACCCACACACACCCACACCCGCCTATACACACACACGCACCCACACACACACACCCACTCACATATGCACACAATCACACACACACCCCAACACACCCACACACACACCCATACACACACTCACACATCCACACAATCACACCCACACACACCCACACCCGCCTATACACACACACGCACCCACACACACACACCCACTCACATCCACACACACCCACTCTCGCACACCCATACACACTCACACACCCATACACACTCACACACCCATACATACATACACATTCACACATACACACTCACATCCACACACGCTCACCCTCGCACACACATGCTCACCCTCGCACACACATACACACTCACACACCCATACACACTCACACACATACACACTCACACATTCACACACACCCATACACTCACATCCACCCACACACACCCACTCACATCCACACACACTCACACACCCACTCACATCCACACATACCCACCTACGTACACCCATACACACTCACACACACTCACACACCCTCACACACCCATACACACACCCATACACACTCACACCCACACACACCCATACACACTCACACACCCACTCACATCCACACATACCCACCCACGCACACCCATACACACTCACACACCCTCACACACCCATACACACACCCACACACACCCACACACACCCATACACACCCATACACACCCACACACACCCATACACACCCACACACACCCACACACACCCATACACACTCACACACACTCACACACACTCACACACACTCACACACACTCACACACATCCACACATACCCACCCACACACCCATACACTCACACCCACTCACATCCACACATACTCACCCACGCACACCCATACACACACACACACCCATATACACACACACTCACACACTCATATCCACACACACTCACCCACTCACACCCACTCACACCCATACACACCCACACACACCCACCCACACACCCATACACACCCACCCACTCACACACTCACTCACTCACACCCATACACACCCACACATTCACACACCCACCCATACGCACTCACACACACACACACACATTCATACACGCCCACACACACTCATACACGCCCACACACCCACCCACCCACACACCCATACACACTCACCCACTCACACCCATACACAGCCACTCACACCCATACACACCCACTCACACCCATACACAGCCACTCACACCCATACACAGCCACTCACACCCATACACACTCACAAATCCACACACTCACACACCCACACCCATAGACACACACACCCATACCCCACCCACTCACACCCACACACCCACCCATACACTCACAGCTATACACACTCACACACACACCCATGCACCCACACATCCACCCACACCCACTCATACACACCCACCTCACA
>NC_092772.1:62316358-62323858 GCF_047496795.1 Chiloscyllium punctatum | reverse complement strand
GCAATCAGAGACAATGCAGGATACAGATATCACAGAACGCTGTCTACCCCAGCACAGGACACACTGCATCATCATTCACAGACTGAAACGACTGAGACAATCCCCCTCAGGACTGACCCTCCGACAGTGCCCACTCCCTCAGCACTGACCCTCCGACAGTGCCCACTCCCTCAGCACTGACCCTCCGACAGGGCCCACTCCCTCAGCGCTGACCCTCCGACAGGGCCCACTCCCTCAGCACTGACCCTCCGACAGTGCGGCACTCCCTCAGCACTGACCCTCCGGCAGTGCCCACTCCCTCAGCACTGACCCTCCGACAGTGCCCACTCCCTCAGCACTGACCCTCCGACAGTGCCCATTCCCCCAGCACTGACCCTCCGACAGGGCCCACTCCCCTCAGCACTGACCCTCCGACAGGGCCCACTCCCTCAGCGCTGACCCTCTGACAGTGCCCACTCCCTCAGCACTGACCCTCCAACAGTGCCCACTCCCTCAGTACTGAACGTCCGACAGTGCCCACTCCCTCAGCACTGACCCTCTGACAGTGCCCACTCCCTCAGCACTGACCTCTGCACTACCTCAGCACTGACTTTCCAACAGTGCCCACTCCCTCAGCACTGACCCTCCGACAGTGCCCACTCCCTCAGCACTGACCCTCTGACAGTGCCCACTCCCTCAGCACTGACCCTGCGACAGTGCCCATTCCCTCAGCACTGACCCTCCGACAGTGCCCACTCCCTCAGCACTGACCCTCCGACAGTGCCCACTCCCTCAGCACTGACCCTCCGACAGTGCCCCCTCTCTCAGCACTGACCCTCCGACAGTGTCCACTCCCTCAGCACTGACCCACCGACAGTGCGGCACTCCCTCAGCACTGACCCTCCGACAGTGCGGCACTCCCTCAGCACTGACCCTTCGACAGTGCGGCACTCCCTCAACACTGACCCTCCGACGGTGCCCATTCCCTCAACACTGACCGTCCGACAGTGCCCACTCCCTCAGTACTGACCCTCCAACACTGCGGCACTCCCTCAACACTGACCCTCCGACAGTGCCCATTCCCTCAACACTGACCGTCCGACAGTGCCCACTCCCTCAGCACTGACCCTCCGACAGTGCCCACTCCCTCAGCACTGACGCGCCGACAGTGCGGTGCTCCCTCAGCACTGACCCTCGGACAGAGCCCACTCGCTCAGCACTGACCCTCCGACAGTGCCCACTCCCTCAGCACTGACGCGCCGACAGTGCCCACTCCCTCAGCACTGACCCTCAGACAGTGCGGTGCTCCCTCAGCACTGACCTTCGGACAGTGCCCACTCCCTCAGCACTGACCCTCAGACAGTGCCCAGTCCCTCAGCACTGACTCTCCGACAGTGCAGCACTCCCTCAGCACTGCCCCTCTGACAGTGCCCACTCCCTCAGCACTGACCCGCCGACAGTGCCCACTCCCTCAGCACTGACCCTCCGACAGTGCAGCACTCCCTCAGCACTGACCCTCCGACAGTGCCCACTCCCTCAGCACTGACCCTCCGACAGTGCAGCACTCCCTCAGCACTGACCCTCCGACAGTGCAGCACTCCCTCAGCACTGACCCTCCGACAGTGCCCACTCCCTCAGCACTGACCCTCCGACAGTGCCCACTCCCTCAGCACTGACCCTCCGACAGTGCCCACTCCCTCAGCACTGACCCTCCGACAGTGCCCACTCCCTCAGCACTGACTCTCCGACAGAGCGGCACTCCCTCAGCACTGACCCTCCGACAGTGCCCACTCCCTCAGCACTGACTCTCCGACAGTGCGGCACTCCCTCAGCACTGACCCTCCGACAGTGCGGCACTCCCTCAGCACTGACCCTCTGACAGTGCCCACTCCCTCATCACTGACCCTCCGACAGTGCCCACTCCCTCAGTACTGACACTCCGACAGTGCCCACTCCCTCAGCACTGAACCTCCGACGGTGCCCACTCCCTCAGCACTGATCCTCCGACAGTACCCACTCCCTCAGCACTGACCCTCCGACAGTGCCCGCTCCCTCAGCACTGACCCTCCGACAGTGCGGCACTCCCTCAGCACTGACCCTCCGACAGTGCGGCACTCCCTCAGCACTGACCCTCCGACAGTGCCCACTCCCTCAGCACTGACCCTCCGACAGTACCCACTCCCTCATCACTGACCCTCCGACAATGCGGCACTCCCTCAGTACTGACACTCCGACAGTGCCCACTCCCTCAGCACTGACCCTCCGACAGTGCCCACTCCCTCAGCACTGACCCTCCGACAGTGCCCACTCCCTCAGCACTGACCCTCCGACAGTGCCCACTCCCTCAGCACTGAACCTCCGACAGTGCCCACTCCCTCAGCACTGACCCTCTGACAGTGCCCACTCCCTCAGCACTGACCCTCCGACAGTGTGGCACTCCCTCAGCACTGACCCTCCGACAGTGCCCACTCCCTCAGCACTGAGCCTCCGAAAGTGTGGCACTCCCTCAGCACTGACCCTCCGACAGTGCTCACTCCTTCAGCACTGACCCTCCGACAGTGCCCACTCCCTCAGCACTGACCCTCTGACAGTGCTCACTCCTTCAGCACTGACCCTCCGACAGTGCCCACTCCCTCAGCACTGACCCTCCAACAGTGTCCACTCCCTCAGCACAGACTCTCCGACAGTGTGGCACTCCCTCAGCACTGACCTCCGACAGTGTGGCACTCCCTCAGCACTGGCCCTCCGACAGTGCCCACTCCCTCAGCACTGACCCTCCGACAGTGCCCACTCCCTCAGCACTGACCCTCCGACAGTGCGGCACTCCCTCAGCACTGACCCTCCGGCAGTGCCTACTCCCCCAGCACTGACTCTCCGACAGTGCCCACTCCCTCAGCACTGACCCTCCGACAGTGCCCACTCCCTCAGCACTGACCCTCCAACAGTGCCCAGTCCCCCAGCACTGACCCTCCGACAGGGCCCACTCCCCTCAGCACTGACCCTCCGACAGTGCCCACTCCCTCAGCACTGACCCTCCGACACTGCCCACTCCCTCAGCACTGACCCTCCGCCAGTGCCCACTCCCTCAGCACTGACCCTCCGACAGTGCCCACTCCCTCAGCACTGACCCTCCGACAGGGCCCACTCCCTCAGCACTGACCCTCTGACAGTGCCCACTCCCTCCGCACTGACCCTCCGACAGTGCCCACTCCCTCAGCACTGACCCTCCGACAGTGCCCACTCCCTCCGCACTGACCCTCCGACAGTGCCCACTCCCTCAGCACTGACCCTCCGACAGTGCCCACTCCCTCAGCACTGACCCTCCGACAGTGCCCACTCCCTCAGCACTGACCCTCCGACAGTGCCCACTCCCTCAGCACTGACCCTCCAACAGTGCCCACTCCCTCAGCACTGACCATCTGACAGTGTGGCACTCCATAAGACCATAAGACCTAGGAACAGAAGTAAGGCCATTCGGCCCATCGAGTCCACTCCGCCATTCAATCATGGCTGATGGGCATTTCAGCTCCACTTACCCGCATTCTCCCCGTAGCCCTTAATTCCCCGAGACCACAAGAATCTATCAATCTCTGCCTTGAAGACATTTAGCGTCCCAGCTTCCACTGCACTCCGTGGCAATGAATTCCACAGGCCCACCACTCTCTGGCTGAAGAAATGTCTCCGCATTTCCGTTCTGAAATGACCCCCTCTAATTCTAAGGCTGTGTCCACGGGTCCTAGTCTCCTCGTCTAACGGAAACAATTTCCTAGCATCCACCCTTTCCTAGCCAGGTATTATTTTGTACGTCTCTATTAGATCTCCCCTTAATCTTCTAAACTCCAACGAATACAATCCCAGGATCCTCAGCCGTTCCTCATATATTAGACCTACCATTCCAGGGATCATCCGTGTGAATCTCCGCTGGACACATTCCAGTGCCAGTATGTCCCTCCTGAGGTGTGGGGCCCAAAACTGGACACAGTACTCCAAATGGGGCCTAACCAGAGCTTTATAAAGTCTTAGTAGCACAACGGTGCTTTTATCTTCCAACCCTCTTGAGATAAGAGACAACATTGCATTCACTTTCTTAATCACAGACTCAACCTGCATGTTTACCTTTAGAGAATCCTCGACTAGCACTCCCAGATCCCTCTGTACTTTGGCTTTACGAATTTTCTCACCGTTTAGAAAGTAGTCCATGCTTTTATTCTTTTTGCCAAAGTGCAAGACCTCGCATTTGTTCACGTTAAATTCCATCAGCCATTTCCTGGACCACTCTCCCAAACTGTCTAGATCCTTCTGTAGCCTCCCCACTTCCTCAGTACTACCTGCCTGTCCACCTAACTTCGTATCATCGGCAAACTTCGCTAGAATGCCCCCGGTTCCCTCATCCAAATCATTAATATATAATGTGAACAGCTGTGGCCCCAGCACCGAACCCTGCGGGACACCGCTCGTCACCGGCTGCCATTCTGAAAAAGAACCTTTTATCCCAACTCTCTGCCTTCTGTTAGATAGCCAATCCTCAATCCATCCCAGCAGCTCACCTCGAACACCATGGGCCCTCACCTTGCTCAGCAGCCTCCCGTGTGGCACCTTATCAAAGGCCTTTTGAAAGTCTAGATAAACCACATCCACTGGGTTTCCCTGGTCTAACCTACTTGTCACCTCTTCAAAGAATATCAACAGGTTTGTCAGGCATGACCTCCCTTTACTAAATCCATGTTGACTTGTTCTAATCAGACTCTGTCTTCCAAGAATTTAGAAACCTCATCCTTAATGATGGATTCTAGAATTTTACCAACAACCGAGGTTAGGCTGATTGGCCTATAATTTTCCATCTTTTGTCTTGATCCTTTCTTGAACAAGGGGGTTACAACAGCCATCTTCCAATCATCCGGGACTTTCCCTGACTCCAGTGACTCTTGAAAGATCTCAACCAACGCCTCCACTATTTCCTCAGCCTCTGCACTGACCTCTGCACTCCCTCAACACTGACCGTCTGACAGTGCCCACTCCCTCAGCACTGACCCTCCGACAGTGCCCACTCCCTCAGTGCTGAACCTCCGACAGTGCCCACTCCATCAGCACTGACCCTGCGACAGTGCCCACTCCCTCAGCACAGACCCTCCGACAGTGCCCACTCCCTCAGCACTGACCCTGCGACAGTGCCCACTCCCTCAGCACTGACCCTGCGACAGTGCCCACTCCCTCAGCACTGACCCTGCGACAATGCCCACTCCCTCAGCACTGACCCTCCGACAGTGCCCACTCCCTCAGCACTGACCCTCCGACAGTGCGGCACTCCCTCAGCACTGACCCTCTGACAGTGCCCACTCCCTCAACACTGACCCTCCGACAGTGCCCATTCCCTCAACACTGACCGTCCGACAGTGCCCACTCCCTCAGTACTGACCCTCCAACAATGCGGCACTCCCTCAACACTGACCCTCCGACAGTGCCCATTCCCTCAACACTGACCGTCCGACAGTGCCCACTCCCTCAGCACTGACCCTCCGACAGTGCCCACTCCCTCAGCACTGACGCGCCGACAGTGCCCACTCCCTCAGCACTGACCCTCAGACAGTGCGGTGCTCCCTCAGCACTGACCTTCGGACAGTGCCCACTCCCTCAGCACTGACCCTCAGACAGTGCCCACTCCCTCAGCACTGACGCGCCGACAGTGCCCACTCCCTCAGCACTGACTCTCCGACAGTGCCCACTCCCTCAGCACTGACCCGCCGACAGTGCGGCGCTCCCTCAGCACTGACCCTCTGACAGTGCCCACTCCCTCAGCACTGACCCTCCGACAGTGCGGCACTCCCTCAGCACTGACCCTCCGACAGTGCGGCACTCCCTCAGCACTGACCCTCCGACAGTGCCCACTCCCTCAGCACTGATCCTCCGACAGTGCCCACTCCCTCAGCACTGACCCTCCGACAGTGCCCACTCCCTCAGCACTGACCCTCCGACAGTGCGGCACTCCCTCAGCAAATGACCCTTCGATAGTGCGGCACTCCCTCAACACTGACCCTCCGACAGTGCCCATTCCCTCAGCACTGACGCGCCGACAGTGCCCACTCCCTCAGCACTGACCCTCGGACAGAGCCCACTCCCTCAGCACTGACCCTCCGACAGTGCCCACTCCCTCAGCACTGACGCTCCGACAGTGCCCACTCCCCTTAGCACTGACCCTCTGACAGTGCGGCACTCCCTCAGCACTGACCCTCTGACAGTGCCCACTCCCTTAGCAATGACCCTCAGACAGTGCCCACTCCCTCAGCACTGACCCTCTGACAGTGCGGCACTCCCTCAGCACTGACCCTCTGACAGTGCCCACTCCCTCAGCAATGACCCTCCGACAGTGCCCACTCCCTCAGCACTGACCCGCCGACAGTGCGGCGCTCCCTCAGCACTGACCCTCGGACAGTGCCCACTCCCTCAGCACTGACCCTCCGACAGTGCGTCACTCCCTCAGCACTGACCCTCCGACAGTGCGGCACTCCCTCAGCACTGACCCTCCGACAGTGCGTCACTCCCTCAGCACTGACCCTCCGACAGTGCGGCACTCCCTCAGCACTGACCCTCCGACAGTGCCCACTCCCTCAGTGCTGACCCTTTCGACAGTGCCCACTCCCTCAGTACTGACCCTCCAACAGTGCCCACTCCCTCAGCACTGACCATCCGACAGTGCGGCACTCCCTCAGCACTGACCCTACGACAGTGCCCACTCCCTCAGGACTGACCCTTCCACAGTGCCCACTCCCTCAGCACTGACCCTCCGACAGTCCCCACTCCCTCAGCACTGACCCTGTGACAGTGCCCACTCCCTCAGCACTGACCCTCCGACAGTGCCCACTCCCTCAGCACTGACCCTCCGACAGTGCGGCACTCCCTCAGCACTGACCTTCCGATAGTGCCCACTCCCTCAGCACTGACCCTCCGACACTGCCGACTCCCTCAGCACTGACTCTCCGACAGTGCCCACTCCCTCAGCACTGACCCTCCGACAGTGCCCACTCCCTCAGCACTGACTCTCCGACAGTGCCCACTCCCTCAGCACTGACCCTGCGACAGTGCCCACTCCCTCAGCACTGACCCTCCGACAGTGCACACTCCCTCAGCACTGACCCTCCGACAGTGCCCACTCCCTCAGTGCTGAACCTCTGACAGTGCGGCACTCCCTCAGCACTGGCCCTCCGACAGTGCCCACTCCCTCAGCACCGACCCTCCAACAGTGCCCACTCCCTCAGCATGACCCTCCGACAGTGCCCACTCCCTCAGCACTGACCCTCCGACAGTGCCCACTCCCTCAGCACTGACTCTCCGACAGTGCCCACTCCCTCAGCACTGACCCTCCGACAGTGCCCACTCCCTCAGCACTGACCCTCCGACAGTGCCCACTCCCTCAGCACTGACCCTCCGACGGTGCCCACTCCCTCAGCACTGACCCTCCGACAGTGCGGCACTCCCTCAGCACTGACCTTCCGACAGTGCGGCGCTCCCTCAGCACTGACCTTC
>NC_092772.1:62308858-62311358 GCF_047496795.1 Chiloscyllium punctatum | reverse complement strand
CCCAGCCCCTGAACCCCCGCTCAGTCCCCATCCCCCCACCAATGCTGACATATTGTATTCAGTTCCTTCGTCTGAATCGTTGACGTACACACAGGTCCATCCTGCCCGAATGTGTAGTCTCAGGTAGACGGGGGAGGGGGGTTACGAAGGGGTTTCACACACTCCCCTTCATTGCTCAGCCCTTTGAGTGTAGGAGTTGGGAAGGTCATGTTGAGGTTGTACAGGACATTGGGAGGGCCCTTCTGGAATACTGTGTCCAGTTCTGGTCACCCTGTTATAGGAAGGATATTATTAAACTGGAGAGGGTTCCGGAGAGATTTCCCAGGATGTTGCCGGGAATGGGAGGGTTGGAGTTTATAACGTTTAAGAGGGATTTGGATAAGGACATGGACGGAAAGGGTTGGAGGGAGATGGGCAGGAGCAGGCAGCGGCGGGGGGGGGGACTGGGTTAGGTTTGGGGGTTAGGGTCGGCACAGACTGGATGGGCCGAAGGGTCTGTTTCTGAGCTGTGTGACTCTGTGACCATCCAGGACAAAGCAATTAGAAATCTGTTTCCCCATGACCCCTCCAGCCCCTACACCCCCTCCCTATCTCTGTAACCCCCTCCAGCCCCTATACCCCCTCCCTATCTCTGTAACCCCCTCCAGTCCTACACCCCCTCCCTATCTCTGTAACCCCCTCCATCCCCTACACCCCTCCCTATCTCTGTAACCCCCTCCAGCCCCTACACCCCCTCCCTATCTCTGTAACCCCCTCCAGCCCTACGCCCCCTCCCTATCTCTGTAACCCCCCTCCAGCCCCTACACCCCCTCCCTATCTCTGTAACCCCCTCCAGCCCCTACACCCCCTCCCTATCTCTGTAACCCCCTCCAGCCCCTACACCCCCCTCCCTATCTCTGTAACCCCCTCCAGCCCCTACACCCCCCTCCTATCTCTGTAACCCCCTCCAGTCCCTACACCCCCTCCCTATCTCTGTAACCCCCTCCAGCCCCTACACCCCCTCCCTATCTCTGTAACCCCCCTCCAGCCCCTACACGCCCTCCCTATCTCTGTAACCCCCTCCAGTCCCTACACACCCCTCCCTATCTCTGTAACCCCCTCCAGCCCCTACACCCCCTCCCTATCTCTGTAACCCCCTCCAGCCCCTACACGCCCTCCCTATCTCTGTAAAGAGGGAACTGAGTGTCTCTGTGGTGTGGAGTTGGGTGGAGGTTGTGAGGGGGGGGGGGGGGGGGGGGGGGGGGGGGTGGGGGACAATGGGAGGTTTATTTTGTCCCTGCCCCCCCCTCCCCTCTGTGGGGGATAATGTTCTCCTTGTGCTGTTGCCTTTGATCAGGAGCCGGGACACATTAGCAGCGTTTCCAATGCTGACAGATGTTTTCACCGAAGCACACCAGTCCCATCTGTGTGTCCCCTGGACAATGGGACATCCTGTCTGGGAAGATGTGGCTAAATATACCCACAGGCGACACCCAGGCCCAGAGACGGAAACACAGACACAGGCCAGGGAGCTGTACATTCTGCACAGCACAGTCCCCCCTCAGCGCTATTGTTAGCAGTACCAGCCCTTTTCCTCATGTGCTTTTTCTGTCTCTGAGGAGAGTGCGGAGGTGGGGGCGGTAGTGTCCGATCCTCACACTCGGTGGCACCTGTCTCTGGAGCCAGACAGCACAGGGTCTGCTGGGTGGAGGGGGGGACCTGGGTGAGATCACCTCCAGACCCTGTCTCCCCTCACCCCCTTCCCCTCGCACGATCAATTCCTCGAGCAACAAACTCTTCACAGGTGGCACTGCTGCCTCGTTTGCACGTTCTCCCCGTCTCTGGGTGGGTTCCCATCGGGAATTGTCCCATAATGTCCCAGGGATGTGCAGGTTAGGGTGGGTTGGCCATGGGAAATTGTCCCATAGTGTCCAGGGATGTGCAGGTTAGGGTGGGTTGGCCATGAGGAATTGTCCCACAGTGCCAGGGCTGTGCAGGTTAGGGTGGGTTGGCCATGGGAAATTGTCCCATAGTGTCCAGGGATGTGCAGGTTAGGGGTGGGTTGGCCATGGGAAATTGTCCCATAGTGTCCAGGGATGTGTAGGTTAGGGTGGATTGGCCATGGGAAATTGTCCCATAGTGCCCAGGGATGTGCAGGTTAGGGTGGGTTGACCATGGGAAATTGTCCATAGTGTCCCGGGATGTGCAGGTTAGGGTGGGTTGACCATGGGAAATTGTCCCATAGTGCCCAGGGATGTGCAGGTTAGGGTGGGTTGACCATGGGAAATTGTCCATAGTGCCCAGGGATGTGCAGGTTAGGGTGGATTGGCCATGGGAAATTGTCCCATAGTGCCCACGGATGTGTAGGTTAGGGTGGATTGGCCATGGGAAATTGTCCCATAGTGCCCAGGGATGTGCAGGTTAGGGTGGGTTGGCCATGGGAAATTGTCCCATAGTGCCCAGGGATGTGCAGGTTAGGGTGGGTTGGTCAGGTGTAAATGTCGGATATTAGGTTGGGGAA
>NC_092772.1:62278915-62308758 GCF_047496795.1 Chiloscyllium punctatum | reverse complement strand
CTACAGGAACTACCAACACAGGAGCACAGAGAGCACCACAACTCCCTCTACACCCTCCCCCCATCAAACACCCCCAGGGACTGGGACAGTTACTACAGGAACTACCAACACAGGAGCACAGAGAGCACCACAACTCCCTCTACACCCTCCCCCCCATCAAACACTCCAGGGACTGGACAGGGACAGGGACAGGGACAGCACCGGGTTAGATACAGAGTAAAGCTCCCCGACACTGTCCCCCCCATCAAACACCCCCAGGGACTGGGACAGCACCGGGTTAGATACAGAGTAAAGCTCCCTCTACACTGTCCCCCATCAAACTCCCCCAGGGACAGGGACAGCACGGGGTTAGAGACACAAAACAGGGAGGGGGTGAAGGGGCTGGAGGGGGTTACGGAGATAAGGAGGGTGAGGGGATGGAGGAGGATGTAGGGGAGGGTGAGGGGATGGAGGAGGGTGTAGGGGAGGGTGAGGGGATGGAGGAGGGTGTAGGGGAGGGTGAGGGGATGGAGGAGGGTGTAGGGGAGGGTGAGGGGATGGAGGAGGGTGTAGGGGAGGGTGAGGGGATGGAGGAGGGTGTAGGGGAGGGTGAGGGGATGGAGGAGGGTGTAGGGGAGGGTGAGGGGATGGAGGAGGGTGTAGGGGAGGGGGAGGGGATGGAGGAGGGTGTAGGGGAGGGGGAGGGGATGGAGGAGGGGGTAGGGGAGGGCCGAGGGAGAGTGAGCCCCAGTCCCTCCCAGACCCGAGGGAGAGTGAGCCCCAGTCCCGCCCAGACTCGAGGGAGAGTGAGCCCCAGTCCCTCCCAGACCCGAGGGAGAGTGAGCCCCAGTCCCTCCCAGACTCGAGGGAGAGTGAGCCCCAGTCCCTCCGTCTCCCAGACCCGAGGGAGAGTGAGCCCCAGTCCCTCCCAGACTCGAGGGAGAGTGAGCCCCAGTCCCTCCCAGACCCGAGGGAGAGTGAGTCCCAGTCCCTCCGTCTCCCAGACCCGAGGGAGAGTGAGCCCCAGTCCCTCCCAGACCCGAGGGAGAGTGAGCCCCAGACCCTCCCAGACCCGAGGGAGAGTGAGCCCAGTCCCTCCCAGACCCGAGGGAGAGTGAGCCCCAGTCCCTCCCAGACTCGAGGAAGAGGTGAGCCCCAGTCCCTCCCAGACCCGAGGGAGAGTGAGCCCCAGTCCCTCCCAGACCCGAGGGAGAGTGAGCCCCAGTCCCTCCGTCTCCCAGACCCGAGGGAGAGTGAGTCCCAGTCCCTCCCAGACTCGAGGGAGAGTGAGCCCCAGTCCATCCCAGACTCGAGGGAGAGTGAGCCCCAGTCCCCCCCAGACCCGAGGGAGAGTGAGTCCCAGTCCCTCCCAGACTCGAGGGAGAGTGAGCCCCAGTCCCTCCTAGACTCGAGGGAGAGTGAGCCCCAGACCCTCCTAGACTCGAGGGAGAGTGAGCCCCAGTCCCTCCCAGACCCGAGGGAGAGTGAGCCCCAGTCCCTCCCAGACTCGAGGGAGAGTGAGCCCCAGTCCCTCCCAGACTCGAGGGAGAGTGAGCCCCCAGTCCCTCCCAGACTCGAGGAGAGTGAGCCCCAGTCCCTCCCAGACCCGAGGGAGAGTGAGCCCCAGTCCCTCCCAGACCCGAGGGAGAGTGAGCCCCAGTCCCTCCCAGACCCGAGGGAGAGTGAGCCCCAGTCCCTCCCAGACCCGAGGGAGAGTGAGCCCCAGTCCCTCCCAGACTCGAGGGAGAGTGAGCCCAGACCCTCTCAGACTCGAGGGAGAGTGATCACCAGTCCCTCCCAGACCCGAGGGAGAGTGATCCCCAGTCCCTCCCAGACCCGAGGGAGAGTGAGCCCCAGTCCCTCCCAGACTCGAGGGAGAGTGAGCCCCAGTCCCTCCCAGACCCGAGGGAGAGTGAGCCCCAGACCCTCTCAGACTCGAGGGAGAGTGAGCCCCAGTCCCTCCGTCTCCCAGACCCGAGGGAGAGTGATCCCCAGACCCGAGGGAGAGTGAGCCCCAGACCCTCCCAGACTCAAGGGAGAGTGCGCCCCAGTCCCTCCCAGACCCGAGGGAGAGTGAGCCCCAGTCCCTCCCAGACCCGAGGGAGAGTGAGCCCCAGTCCCTCCCAGACTCGAGGGAGAGTGAGCCCCAGTCCCTCCCAGACCGAGGGAGAGTGAGCCCCAGTCCCTCCCAGACCCGAGGGAGAGTGAGCCCCAGTCCCTCCCAGACCCGAGGGAGAGTGAGCCCCAGTCCCTCCCAGACTCGAGGGAGAGTGAGCCCCAGTCCCTCCCAGACTCGAGGGAGAGTGAGCCCCAGTCCCTCCCAGACTCGAGGGAGAGTGAGCCCCAGTCCCTCCAGACCCGAGGGAGAGTGAGCCCCAGACCCGAGGGAGAGTGAGCCCCAGACCCGAGGGAGAGTGAGCCCCAGACCCGAGGGAGAGTGAGCCCAGTCCCTCCCAGACCCGAGGGAGAGTGAGCCCCAGTCCCTCCCAGACCCGAGGGAGAGTGAGCCCCAGTCCCTCCGTCTCCCAGACCCGAGGGAGAGTGAGCCCCAGTCCCTCCCAGACCCGAGGGAGAGTGAGCCCCAGTCCCTCCCAGACCCGAGGGAGAGTGAGCCCCAGTCCCTCCCAGACCCGAGGGAGAGTGAGCCCCAGTCCCTCCCAGACCCGAGGGAGAGTGAGCCCCAGTCCCTCCGTCTCCCAGACCCGAGGGAGAGTGCGCCCCAGTCCCTCCCAGACCCGAGGGAGAGTGAGCCCCAGTCCCTCCAGACCCGAGGGAGAGTGAGCCCCAGACCCAAGGGAGAGTGAGCCCCAGTGCCTCCCAGACTCGAGGGAGAGTGAGTCCCAGTCCCTCCCAGACTCGAGGGAGAGTGAGCCCCAGTCCCTCCCAGACTCGAGGGAGAGTGAGCCCCAGTCCCTGCAGACCCGAGGGAGAGTGAGCCCCAGTCCCTCCCAGACCCGAGGAGAGTGAGCCCCAGTCCCTCCCAGACCCGAGGGAGAGTGAGCCCCAGTCCCTCCCAGACCCGAGGGAGAGTGAGCCCCAGTCCCTCCCAGACCCGAGGGAGAGTGAGTCCCAGTCCCTCCCAGACTCGAGGGAGAGTGAGCCCCAGTCCCTCCCAGACTCGAGGGAGAGTGAGCCCCAGTCCCTCCCAGACTCGAGGGAGAGTGATCCCCCGTCCCTCCCAGACTCGAGGGAGAGTGAGCCCCAGTCCCTCCGTCTCCCAGACTCGAGGGAGAGTGAGCCCCAGTCCTCCCAGACTCGAGGGAGAGTGATCCCCAGTCCTCCCAGACTCGAGGGAGAGTGCGCCCCAGTCCCTCCCAGACTCGAGGGAGAGTGAGCCCCAGACCCTCCTAGACTCGAGGGAGAGTGCGCCCCAGTCCCTCCCAGACCCGAGGGAGAGTGAGCCCCAGTCCCTCCTAGACTCGAGGGAGAGTGAGCCCCAGTCCCTCCCAGACCCGAGGGAGAGTGAGCCCCAGTCCCTCCCAGACCCGAGGGAGAGTGAGCCCCAGTCCCTCCCAGACTCGAGGGAGAGTGAGCCCCAGTCCCTCCCAGACCCGAGGGAGAGTGAGCCCCAGTCCCTCCCAGACCCGAGGGAGAGTGAGCCCCAGTCCCTCCCAGACCCGAGGGAGAGTGATCCCCAGTCCCTCCCAGACCCGAGGGAGAGTGAGCCCCAGTCCCTCCCAGACCCGAGGGAGAGTGAGCCCCAGACCCTCTCAGACTCGAGGGAGAGTGAGCCCCAGTCCCTCCGTCTCCCAGACCCGAGGGAGAGTGATCCCCAGTCCCTCCCAGACCCGAGGGAGAGTGAGCCCCAGTCCCTCCCAGACCCGAGGGAGAGTGAGCCCCAGACCCTCTCAGACTCGAGGGAGAGTGAGCCCCAGTCCCTCCGTCTCCCAGACCCGAGGGAGAGTGATCCCCAGTCCCTCCCAGACCCGAGGGAGAGTGAGCCCCAGACCCTCCCAGACTCGAGGGAGAGTGCGCCCCAGTCCCTCCCAGACCCGAGGGAGAGTGAGCCCCAGTCCCTCCCAGACCCGAGGGAGAGTGAGCCCCAGTCCCTCCCAGACCCGAGGGAGAGTGAGCCCCAGTCCCTCCCAGACCCGAGGGAGAGTGAGCCCCAGTCCCTCCCAGACCCGAGGGAGAGTGAGCCCCAGTCCCTCCCAGACTCGAGGGAGAGTGAGCCCCAGTCCCTCCCAGACTCGAGGGAGAGTGAGCCCCAGTCCCTCCCAGACTCGAGGGAGAGTGAGCCCCAGTCCCTCCCAGACTCGAGGGAGAGTGAGCCCCAGTCCCTCCCAGACTCGAGGGAGAGTGAGCCCCAGTCCCTCCCAGACTCGAGGGAGAGTGATCCCCAGTCCCTCCCAGACTCGAGGGAGAGTGATCCCCAGTCCCTCCCAGACTCGAGGGAGAGTGATCCCCAGTCCCTCCCAGACTCGAGGGAGAGTGAGCCCCAGTCCCTCCCAGACTCGAGGGAGAGTGAGCCCCAGTCCCTCCCAGACTCGAGGGAGAGTGAGCCCCAGTCCCTCCCAGACTTGAGCGAGAGTGAGCCCCAGTCCCTCCCAGACCCGAGGGAGAGTGAGCCCCAGTCCCTCCGACTCCCAGACTCGAGAGAGAGTGAGCCCCAGTCCCTCCCAGACTCGAGGGAGAGTGAGCCCCAGTCCCTCCCAGACTCGAGGGAGAGTGAGCCCCAGTCCCTCCCAGACTCGAGGGAGAGTGAGCCCCAGTCCCTCCCAGACCCGAGGGAGAGTGAGCCCCAGTCCCTCCCACACTCGAGGGAGAGTGAGCCCCAGTCCCTCCCAGACTCGAGGGAGAGTGAGCCCCAGTCCCTCCCAGACCCGAGGGAGAGTGAGCCCCAGTCCCTCCCAGACTCGAGGGAGAGTGAGCCCCAGTCCCTCCCAGACCCGAGGGAGAGTGAGCCCCAGACCCTCCCAGACCCGAGGGAGAGTGAGCCCCAGTCCCTCCCAGACCCGCGGGAGAGTGAGCCCCAGTCCCTCCCAGACTCGAGGGAGAGTGAGCCCCAGTCCCTCCGTCTCCCAGACTCGAGGGAGAGTGAGCCCCAGTCCCTCCCAGACTCGAGGGAGAGTGAGCCCCAGTCCCTCCCAGACCCGAGGGAGAGTGAGCCCCAGTCCCTCCCAGACTCGAGGGAGAGTGAGCCCCAGTCCCTCCCAGACCCGAGGGAGAGTGAGCCCCAGTCCCTCCCAGACTCGAGGGAGAGTGAGCCCCAGTCCCTCCCAGACCCGAGGGAGAGTGAGCCCCAGTCCCTCCCAGACCCGAGGGAGAGTGAGCCCCAGTCCCTCCGTCTCCCAGACCCGAGGGAGAGTGATCCCCTGTCCCTCCCAGACTCGAGGGAGAGTGAGCCCCAGACCCGAGGGAGAGTGAGCCCCAGACCCTCTCAGACTCGAGGGAGAGTGAGCCCCAGTCCCTCCGTCTCCCAGACCCGAGGGAGAGTGATCCCCTGTCCCTCCCAGACCCGAGGGAAAGTGAGCCCCAGACCCTCCCAGACTCAAGGGAGAGTGCGCCCCAGTCCCTCCCAGACTCGAGGGAGAGTGAGCCCCAGTCCCTCTCAGACTCGAGGGAGAGTGAGCCCCAGTCCCTCCATCTCCCAGTCCCGAGGGAGAGTGATCCCCAGTCCCTCCCAGACTCGAGGGAGAGTGAGCCCCAGTCCCTCCCAGACTCGAGGGAGAGTGAGCCCCAGACCCTCCCAGACTCGAGGGAGAGTGAGCCCCAGTCCCTCTCAGACTCGAGGGAGAGTGAGCCCCAGTCCCTCTCAGACTCAAGGGAGAGTGAGCCCCAGTCCCTCCCAGATTCGAGGGAGAGTGAGCCCCAGTCCCTCCCAGACTCGAGGGAGAGTGAGCCCCAGACTCGAGGGAGAGTGAGCCCCAGTCCCTCCCAGACTCGAGGGAGAATGAGCCCCAGTCCCTCCCAGACTCGAGGGAGAGTGAGCCCCAGACTCGAGGGAGAGTGAGCCCCAGACTCGAGGGAGAGTGAGCCCCAGTCCCTCCCAGACTCGAGGGAGAGTGAGTCCCAGTCCCTCCCAGACTCGAGGGAGAGTGAGCCCCAGTCCCTCCCAGACTCGAGGGAGAGTGAGCCCCAGTCCCTCCCAGACTCGAGGGAGAGTGAGCCCCAGTCCCTCCCAGACTCGAGGGAGAGTGAGCCCCAGTCCCTGCCAGACTCAAGGGAGAGTGAGCCCCAGTCCCTCCCAGACTCGAGGGAGAGTGAGCCCCAGTCCCTCCGTCTCCCAGACTCGAGGGAGAGTGAGCCCCAGTCCCTCCGTCTCCCAGACCCGAGGGAGAGTGAGCCCCAGTCCCTCCGTCTCCCAGACTCGAGGGAGAGTGAGCCCCAGTCCCTCCCAGACTCGAGGGAGAGTGATCCCCAGTCCCCCCCAGACTTGAGGGAGAGTGAGCCCCAGTCCCTCCCAGACTCGAGGGAGAGTGAGCCCCAGTCCCTCCTAGACTCGAGGGGAGAGTGAGCCCCAGTACCCCCCAGACTCGAGGGAGAGTGAGTCCCAGTACCCCCCAGACTCGAGGGAGAGTGAGTCCCAGACTCGAGGGAGAGTGAGCCCCAGTCCCTCCCAGACTCGAGGGAGAGTGAGTCCCAGACTCGAGGGAGAGTGAGTCCCAGTACCCCCCAGACTCGAGGGAGAGTGAGTCCCAGACCCAAGGGAGAGTGAGCCCCAGTCCCTCCCAGACTCGAGGGAGAGTGAGTCCCAGACTCGAGGGAGAGTGAGTCCCAGTACCCCCCAGACTCGAGGGAGAGTGAGTCCCAGACCCAAGGGAGAGTGAGCCCCAGTCCCTCCCAGACTCGAGGGAGAGTGAGCCCCAGTACCCCCCAGACTCGAGGGAGAGTGAGTCCCAGACCCAAGGGAGAGTGAGCCCCAGTCCCTCCCAGACCCAAGGGAGAGTGAGTCCCAGTCCCTCCGACTCCCAGACTCGAGGGAGAGTGAGCCCCAGTCCCTCCGACTCCCAGACCCGAGGGAGAGTGAGCCCCAGTCCCTCCCAGACTCGAGGGAGAGTGAGCCCCAGTCCCTCCCAGACTCGAGGGAGAGTGAGCCCCAGTCCCTCCCAGACTCGAGGGAGAGTGAGCCCCAGTCACTCCCAGACTCGAGGGAGACTGAGCCCCAGTCCCTCCGTCTCCCAGACTCGAGGGAGAGTGAGCCCAGTCCTCCCAGACTCGAGGGAGAGTGATCCCCAGTCCTCCCAGACTCGAGGGAGAGTGCGCCCCAGTCCCTCCCAGACTCGAGGGAGAGTGAGCCCCAGACCCTCCTAGACTCGAGGGAGAGTGCGCCCCAGTCCCTCCCAGACCCGAGGGAGAGTGAGCCCCAGTCCCTCCTAGACTCGAGGGAGAGTGAGCCCCAGTCCCTCCCAGACCCGAGGGAGAGTGAGCCCCAGTCCCTCCCAGACTCGAGGGAGAGTGAGCCCCAGTCCCTCCCAGACCCGAGGGAGAGTGAGCCCCAGTCCCTCCCAGACCCGAGGGAGAGTGAGCCCCAGTCCCTCCCAGACCCGAGGGAGAGTGAGCCCCAGTCCCTCCCAGACCCGAGGGAGAGTGAGCCCCAGTCCCTCCCAGACCCGAGGGAGAGTGATCCCCAGTCCCTCCCAGACCCGAGGGAGAGTGAGCCCCAGTCCCTCCCAGACCCGAGGGAGAGTGAGCCCCAGACCCTCTCAGACTCGAGGGAGAGTGAGCCCCAGTCCCTCCGTCTCCCAGACCCGAGGGAGAGTGATCCCCAGTCCCTCCCAGACCCGAGGGAGAGTGAGCCCCAGACCCTCCCAGACTCAAGGGAGAGTGCGCCCCAGTCCCTCCCAGACCCGAGGGAGAGTGAGCCCCAGTCCCTCCCAGACCCGAGGGAGAGTGAGCCCCAGTCCCTCCCAGACTCGAGGGAGAGTGAGCCCCAGTCCCTCCCAGACCCGAGGGAGAGTGAGCCCCAGTCCCTCCCAGACCCGAGGGAGAGTGAGCCCCAGTCCCTCCCAGACTCGAGGGAGAGTGAGCCCCAGTCCCTCCCAGACTCGAGGGAGAGTGAGCCCCAGTCCCTCCCAGACTCGAGGGAGAGTGAGCCCCAGTCCCTCCCAGACTCGAGGGAGAGTGAGCCCCAGTCCCTCCCAGACTCGAGGGAGAGTGAGCCCCAGTCCCTCCCAGACTCGAGGGAGAGTGAGTCCCAGTCCCTCCCAGACTCGAGGGAGAGTGATCCCCCATCCCTCCCAGACTCGAGGGAGAGTGAGCCCCAGTCCCTCCCAGACTCGAGGGAGAGTGAGCCCCAGTCCCTCCCAGACTTGAGCGAGAGTGAGCCCCAGTCCCTCCCAGACCCGAGGGAGAGTGAGCCCCAGTCCCTCCGACTCCCAGACTCGAGGGAGAGTGAGCCCCAGTCCCTCCCAGACTCGAGGGAGAGTGAGCCCCAGTCCCTCCCAGACTCGAGGGAGAGTGAGCCCCAGTCCCTCCCAGACTCGAGGGAGAGTGAGCCCCAGTCCCTCCCAGACTCGAGGGAGAGTGAGCCCCAGTCCCTCCCAGACTCGAGGGAGAGTGAGCCCCAGTCCCTCCCAGACTCGAGGGAGAGTGAGCCCCAGTCCCTCCCAGACCCGAGGGAGAGTGAGCCCCAGTCCCTCCCAGACTCGAGGGAGAGTGAGCCCCAGTCCCTCCCAGACCCGAGGGAGAGTGAGCCCCAGTCCCTCCCAGACTCGAGGGAGAGTGAGCCCCAGTCCCTCCCAGACCCGAGGGAGAGTGAGCCCCAGTCCCTCCCAGACCCGAGGGAGAGTGAGCCCCAGTCCCTCCCAGACTCGAGGGAGAGTGAGCCCCAGTCCCTCCGTCTCCCAGACTCGAGGGAGAGTGAGCCCCAGTCCCTCCCAGACTCGAGGGAGAGTGAGCCCCAGTCCCTCCCAGACCCGAGGGAGAGTGAGCCCCAGTCCCTCCCAGACTCAAGGCAGAGTGAGCCCCAGTCCCTCCCAGACCCGAGGGAGAGTGAGCCCCAGTCCCTCCCAGACCCGAGGGAGAGTGAGCCCCAGTCCCTCCCAGACTCGAGGGAGAGTGAGCCCCAGTCCCTCCCAGACCCGAGGGAGAGTGAGCCCCAGACCCTCTCAGACTTGAGGGAGAGTGAGCCCCAGTCCCTCCGTCTCCCAGACCCGAGGGAGAGTGATCCCCTGTCCCTCCCAGACCCGAGGGAAAGTGAGCCCCAGACCCTCCCAGACTCGAGGGAGAGTGCGCCCCAGTCCCTCCCAGACTCGAGGGAGAGTGAGTCCCAGTCCCTCTCAGACTCGAGGGAGAGTGAGCCCCAGTCCCTCCATCTCCCAGTCCCGAGGGAGAGTGATCCCCAGTCCCTCCCAGACTCGAGGGAGAGTGAGCCCCAGTCCCTCCCAGACTCGAGGGAGAGTGAGCCCCAGACCCTCCCAGACTCGAGGGAGAGTGAGCCCCAGTCCCTCTCAGACTCGAGGGAGAGTGAGCCCCAGTCCCTCTCAGACTCAAGGGAGAGTGAGCCCCAGTCCCTCCCAGATTCGAGGGAGAGTGAGCCCCAGTCCCTCCCAGACTCGAGGGAGAGTGAGCCCCAGACTCGAGGGAGAGTGAGCCCCAGTCCCTCCCAGACTCGAGGGAGAATGAGCCCCAGTCCCTCCCAGACTCGAGGGAGAGTGAGCCCCAGACTCGAGGGAGAGTGAGCCCCAGACTCGAGGGAGAGTGAGCCCCAGTCCCTCCCAGACTCGAGGGAGAGTGAGTCCCAGTCCCTCCCAGACTCGAGGGAGAGTGAGCCCCAGTCCCTCCCAGACTCGAGGGAGAGTGAGCCCCAGTCCCTCCCAGACTCGAGGGAGAGTGAGCCCCAGTCCCTCCCAGACTCGAGGGAGAGTGAGCCCCAGTCCCTGCCAGACTCAAGGGAGAGTGAGCCCCAGTCCCTCCCAGACTCGAGGGAGAGTGAGCCCCAGTCCCTCCGTCTCCCAGACTCGAGGGAGAGTGAGCCCCAGTCCCTCCGTCTCCCAGACCCGAGGGAGAGTGAGCCCCAGTCCCTCCGTCTCCCAGACTCGAGGGAGAGTGAGCCCCAGTCCCTCCCAGACTCGAGGGAGAGTGATCCCCAGTCCCCCCCAGACTTGAGGGAGAGTGAGCCCCAGTCCCTCCCAGACTCGAGGGAGAGTGAGCCCCAGTCCCTCCTAGACTCGAGGGGAGAGTGAGCCCCAGTACCCCCCAGACTCGAGGGAGAGTGAGTCCCAGTACCCCCCAGACTCGAGGGAGAGTGAGTCCCAGACTCGAGGGAGAGTGAGCCCCAGTCCCTCCCAGACTCGAGGGAGAGTGAGTCCCAGACTCGAGGGAGAGTGAGTCCCAGTACCCCCCAGACTCGAGGGAGAGTGAGTCCCAGACCCAAGGGAGAGTGAGCCCCAGTCCCTCCCAGACTCGAGGGAGAGTGAGTCCCAGACTCGAGGGAGAGTGAGTCCCAGTACCCCCCAGACTCGAGGGAGAGTGAGTCCCAGACCCAAGGGAGAGTGAGCCCCAGTCCCTCCCAGACTCGAGGGAGAGTGAGCCCCAGTACCCCCCAGACTCGAGGGAGAGCGAGTCCCAGACTCGAGGGAGAGTGAGTCCCAGACCCAAGGGAGAGTGAGCCCCAGTCCCTCCCAGACCCAAGGGAGAGTGAGTCCCAGTCCCTCCGACTCCCAGACTCGAGGGAGAGTGAGCCCCAGTCCCTCCGACTCCCAGACCCGAGGGAGAGTGAGCCCCAGTCCCTCCCAGACTCGAGGGAGAGTGAGCCCCAGTCCCTCCCAGACTCGAGGGAGAGTGAGCCCCAGTCCCTCCCAGACTCGAGGGAGAGTGAGCCCCAGTCACTCCCAGACTCGAGGGAGACTGAGCCCCAGTCCCTCCGTCTCCCAGACTCGAGGGAGAGTGAGCCCAGTCCTCCCAGACTCGAGGGAGAGTGATCCCCAGTCCTCCCAGACTCGAGGGAGAGTGCGCCCCAGTCCCTCCCAGACTCGAGGGAGAGTGAGCCCCAGACCCTCCGAGACTCGAGGGAGAGTGCGCCCCAGTCCCTCCCAGACCCGAGGGAGAGTGAGCCCCAGTCCCTCCTAGACTCGAGGGAGAGTGAGCCCCAGTCCCTCCCAGACCCGAGGGAGAGTGAGCCCCAGTCCCTCCCAGACTCGAGGGAGAGTGAGCCCCAGTCCCTCCCAGACCCGAGGGAGAGTGAGCCCCAGTCCCTCCCAGACCCGAGGGAGAGTGAGCCCCAGTCCCTCCCAGACCCGAGGGAGAGTGAGCCCCAGTCCCTCCCAGACCCGAGGGAGAGTGATCCCCAGTCCCTCCCAGACCCGAGGGAGAGTGAGCCCCAGTCCCTCCCAGATCCGAGGGAGAGTGAGCCCCAGACCCTCTCAGACTCGAGGGAGAGTGAGCCCCAGTCCCTCCGTCTCCCAGACCCGAGGGAGAGTGATCCCCAGTCCCTCCCAGACCCGAGGGAGAGTGAGCCCCAGACCCTCCCAGACTCAAGGGAGAGTGCGCCCCAGTCCCTCCCAGACCCGAGGGAGAGTGAGCCCCAGTCCCTCCCAGACCCGAGGGAGAGTGAGCCCCAGTCCCTCCCAGACTCGAGGGAGAGTGAGCCCCAGTCCCTCCCAGACCCGAGGGAGAGTGAGCCCCAGTCCCTCCCAGACCCGAGGGAGAGTGAGCCCCAGTCCCTCCCAGACTCGAGGGAGAGTGAGCCCCAGTCCCTCCCAGACCCGAGGGAGAGTGAGCCCCAGTCCCTCCCAGACCCGAGGGAGAGTGAGCCCCAGTCCCTCCCAGACTCGAGGGAGAGTGAGCCCCAGTCCCTCCCAGACTCGAGGGAGAGTGAGCCCCAGTCCCTCCCAGACTCGAGGGAGAGTGAGCCCCAGTCCCTCCCAGACTCGAGGGAGAGTGAGCCCCAGTCCCTCCCAGACCCGAGGGAGAGTGAGCCCCAGTCCCTCCCAGACTCGAGGGAGAGTGAGCCCCAGTCCCTCCGTCTCCCAGACTCGAGGGAGAGTGAGCCCCAGTCCCTCCCAGACTCGAGGGAGAGTGAGCCCCAGTCCCTCCCAGACCCGAGGGAGAGTGAGCCCCAGTCCCTCCCAGACTCAAGGCAGAGTGAGCCCCAGTCCCTCCCAGACCCGAGGGAGAGTGAGCCCCAGTCCCTCCCAGACCCGAGGGAGAGTGAGCCCCAGTCCCTCCCAGACTCGAGGGAGAGTGAGCCCCAGTCCCTCCCAGACCCGAGGGAGAGTGAGCCCCAGACCCTCTCAGACTTGAGGGAGAGTGAGCCCCAGTCCCTCCGTCTCCCAGACCCGAGGGAGAGTGATCCCCTGTCCCTCCCAGACCCGAGGGAAAGTGAGCCCCAGACCCTCCCAGACTCGAGGGAGAGTGCGCCCCAGTCCCTCCCAGACTCGAGGGAGAGTGAGTCCCAGTCCCTCTCAGACTCGAGGGAGAGTGAGCCCCAGTCCCTCCATCTCCCAGTCCCGAGGGAGAGTGATCCCCAGTCCCTCCCAGACTCGAGGGAGAGTGAGCCCCAGTCCCTCCCAGACTCGAGGGAGAGTGAGCCCCAGACCCTCCCAGACTCGAGGGAGAGTGAGCCCCAGTCCCTCTCAGACTCGAGGGAGAGTGAGCCCCAGTCCCTCTCAGACTCAAGGGAGAGTGAGCCCCAGTCCCTCCCAGATTCGAGGGAGAGTGAGCCCCAGTCCCTCCCAGACTCGAGGGAGAGTGAGCCCCAGACTCGAGGGAGAGTGAGCCCCAGTCCCTCCCAGACTCGAGGGAGAATGAGCCCCAGTCCCTCCCAGACTCGAGGGAGAGTGAGCCCCAGACTCGAGGGAGAGTGAGCCCCAGACTCGAGGGAGAGTGAGCCCCAGTCCCTCCCAGACTCGAGGGAGAGTGAGTCCCAGTCCCTCCCAGACTCGAGGGAGAGTGAGCCCCAGTCCCTCCCAGACTCGAGGGAGAGTGAGCCCCAGTCCCTCCCAGACTCGAGGGAGAGTGAGCCCCAGTCCCTCCCAGACTCGAGGGAGAGTGAGCCCCAGTCCCTGCCAGACTCAAGGGAGAGTGAGCCCCAGTCCCTCCCAGACTCGAGGGAGAGTGAGCCCCAGTCCCTCCGTCTCCCAGACTCGAGGGAGAGTGAGCCCCAGTCCCTCCGTCTCCCAGACCCGAGGGAGAGTGAGCCCCAGTCCCTCCGTCTCCCAGACTCGAGGGAGAGTGAGCCCCAGTCCCTCCCAGACTCGAGGGAGAGTGATCCCCAGTCCCCCCCAGACTTGAGGGAGAGTGAGCCCCAGTCCCTCCCAGACTCGAGGGAGAGTGAGCCCCAGTCCCTCCTAGACTCGAGGGGAGAGTGAGCCCCAGTACCCCCCAGACTCGAGGGAGAGTGAGTCCCAGTACCCCCCAGACTCGAGGGAGAGTGAGTCCCAGACTCGAGGGAGAGTGAGCCCCAGTCCCTCCCAGACTCGAGGGAGAGTGAGTCCCAGACTCGAGGGAGAGTGAGTCCCAGTACCCCCCAGACTCGAGGGAGAGTGAGTCCCAGACCCAAGGGAGAGTGAGCCCCAGTCCCTCCCAGACTCGAGGGAGAGTGAGTCCCAGACTCGAGGGAGAGTGAGTCCCAGTACCCCCCAGACTCGAGGGAGAGTGAGTCCCAGACCCAAGGGAGAGTGAGCCCCAGTCCCTCCCAGACTCGAGGGAGAGTGAGCCCCAGTACCCCCCAGACTCGAGGGAGAGCGAGTCCCAGACTCGAGGGAGAGTGAGTCCCAGACCCAAGGGAGAGTGAGCCCCAGTCCCTCCCAGACCCAAGGGAGAGTGAGTCCCAGTCCCTCCGACTCCCAGACTCGAGGGAGAGTGAGCCCCAGTCCCTCCGACTCCCAGACCCGAGGGAGAGTGAGCCCCAGTCCCTCCCAGACTCGAGGGAGAGTGAGCCCCAGTCCCTCCCAGACTCGAGGGAGAGTGAGCCCCAGTCCCTCCCAGACTCGAGGGAGAGTGAGCCCCAGTCACTCCCAGACTCGAGGGAGACTGAGCCCCAGTCCCTCCGTCTCCCAGACTCGAGGGAGAGTGAGCCCAGTCCTCCCAGACTCGAGGGAGAGTGATCCCCAGTCCTCCCAGACTCGAGGGAGAGTGCGCCCCAGTCCCTCCCAGACTCGAGGGAGAGTGAGCCCCAGACCCTCCGAGACTCGAGGGAGAGTGCGCCCCAGTCCCTCCCAGACCCGAGGGAGAGTGAGCCCCAGTCCCTCCTAGACTCGAGGGAGAGTGAGCCCCAGTCCCTCCCAGACCCGAGGGAGAGTGAGCCCCAGTCCCTCCCAGACTCGAGGGAGAGTGAGCCCCAGTCCCTCCCAGACCCGAGGGAGAGTGAGCCCCAGTCCCTCCCAGACCCGAGGGAGAGTGAGCCCCAGTCCCTCCCAGACCCGAGGGAGAGTGAGCCCCAGTCCCTCCCAGACCCGAGGGAGAGTGATCCCCAGTCCCTCCCAGACCCGAGGGAGAGTGAGCCCCAGTCCCTCCCAGATCCGAGGGAGAGTGAGCCCCAGACCCTCTCAGACTCGAGGGAGAGTGAGCCCCAGTCCCTCCGTCTCCCAGACCCGAGGGAGAGTGATCCCCAGTCCCTCCCAGACCCGAGGGAGAGTGAGCCCCAGACCCTCCCAGACTCAAGGGAGAGTGCGCCCCAGTCCCTCCCAGACCCGAGGGAGAGTGAGCCCCAGTCCCTCCCAGACCCGAGGGAGAGTGAGCCCCAGTCCCTCCCAGACTCGAGGGAGAGTGAGCCCCAGTCCCTCCCAGACCCGAGGGAGAGTGAGCCCCAGTCCCTCCCAGACCCGAGGGAGAGTGAGCCCCAGTCCCTCCCAGACTCGAGGGAGAGTGAGCCCCAGTCCCTCCCAGACTCGAGGGAGAGTGAGCCCCAGTCCCTCCCAGACTCGAGGGAGAGTGAGCCCCAGTCCCTCCCAGACTCGAGGGAGAGTGAGCCCCAGTCCCTCCCAGACTCGAGGGAGAGTGAGTCCCAGTCCCTCCCAGACTCGAGGGAGAGTGATCCCCCATCCCTCCCAGACTCGAGGGAGAGTGAGCCCCAGTCCCTCCCAGACTCGAGGGAGAGTGAGCCCCAGTCCCTCCCAGACTTGAGCGAGAGTGAGCCCCAGTCCCTCCCAGACCCGAGGGAGAGTGAGCCCCAGTCCCTCCGACTCCCAGACTCGAGGGAGAGTGAGCCCCAGTCCCTCCCAGACTCGAGGGAGAGTGAGCCCCAGTCCCTCCCAGACTCGAGGGAGAGTGAGCCCCAGTCCCTCCCAGACTCGAGGGAGAGTGAGCCCCAGTCCCTCCCAGACTCGAGGGAGAGTGAGCCCCAGTCCCTCCCAGACTCGAGGGAGAGTGAGCCCCAGTCCCTCCCAGACCCGAGGGAGAGTGAGCCCCAGTCCCTCCCAGACTCGAGGGAGAGTGAGCCCCAGTCCCTCCCAGACCCGAGGGAGAGTGAGCCCCAGTCCCTCCCAGACTCGAGGGAGAGTGAGCCCCAGTCCCTCCCAGACCCAAGGGAGAGTGAGCCCCAGTCCCTCCCAGACTCGAGGGAGAGTGAGTCCCAGACTCGAGGGAGAGTGAGTCCCAGTACCCCCCAGACTCGAGGGAGAGTGAGTCCCAGACCCAAGGGAGAGTGAGCCCCAGTCCCTCCCAGACTCGAGGGAGAGTGAGCCCCAGTACCCCCCAGACTCGAGGGAGAGCGAGTCCCAGACTCGAGGGAGAGTGAGTCCCAGACCCAAGGGAGAGTGAGCCCCAGTCCCTCCCAGACCCAAGGGAGAGTGAGTCCCAGTCCCTCCGACTCCCAGACTCGAGGGAGAGTGAGCCCCAGTCCCTCCGACTCCCAGACCCGAGGGAGAGTGAGCCCCAGTCCCTCCCAGACTCGAGGGAGAGTGAGCCCCAGTCCCTCCCAGACTCGAGGGAGAGTGAGCCCCAGTCCCTCCCAGACTCGAGGGAGAGTGAGCCCCAGTCACTCCCAGACTCGAGGGAGACTGAGCCCCAGTCCCTCCGTCTCCCAGACTCGAGGGAGAGTGAGCCCAGTCCTCCCAGACTCGAGGGAGAGTGATCCCCAGTCCTCCCAGACTCGAGGGAGAGTGCGCCCCAGTCCCTCCCAGACTCGAGGGAGAGTGAGTCCCAGACCCTCCTAGACTCGAGGGAGAGTGCGCCCCAGTCCCTCCCAGACCCGAGGGAGAGTGAGCCCCAGTCCCTCCTAGACTCGAGGGAGAGTGAGCCCCAGTCCCTCCCAGACCCGAGGGAGAGTGAGCCCCAGTCCCTCCCAGACTCGAGGGAGAGTGAGCCCCAGTCCCTCCCAGACCCGAGGGAGAGTGAGCCCCAGTCCCTCCCAGACCCGAGGGAGAGTGAGCCCCAGTCCCTCCCAGACCCGAGGGAGAGTGAGCCCCAGTCCCTCCCAGACCCGAGGGAGAGTGATCCCCAGTCCCTCCCAGACCCGAGGGAGAGTGAGCCCCAGTCCCTCCCAGATCCGAGGGAGAGTGAGCCCCAGACCCTCTCAGACTCGAGGGAGAGTGAGCCCCAGTCCCTCCGTCTCCCAGACCCGAGGGAGAGTGATCCCCAGTCCCTCCCAGACCCGAGGGAGAGTGAGCCCCAGACCCTCCCAGACTCAAGGGAGAGTGCGCCCCAGTCCCTCCCAGACCCGAGGGAGAGTGAGCCCCAGTCCCTCCCAGACCCGAGGGAGAGTGAGCCCCAGTCCCTCCCAGACTCGAGGGAGAGTGAGCCCCAGTCCCTCCCAGACCCGAGGGAGAGTGAGCCCCAGTCCCTCCCAGACCCGAGGGAGAGTGAGCCCCAGTCCCTCCCAGACTCGAGGGAGAGTGAGCCCCAGTCCCTCCCAGACTCGAGGGAGAGTGAGCCCCAGTCCCTCCCAGACTCGAGGGAGAGTGAGCCCCAGTCCCTCCCAGACTCGAGGGAGAGTGAGCCCCAGTCCCTCCCAGACTCGAGGGAGAGTGAGTCCCAGTCCCTCCCAGACTCGAGGGAGAGTGATCCCCCATCCCTCCCAGACTCGAGGGAGAGTGAGCCCCAGTCCCTCCCAGACTCGAGGGAGAGTGAGCCCCAGTCCCTCCCAGACTTGAGCGAGAGTGAGCCCCAGTCCCTCCCAGACCCGAGGGAGAGTGAGCCCCAGTCCCTCCGACTCCCAGACTCGAGGGAGAGTGAGCCCCAGTCCCTCCCAGACTCGAGGGAGAGTGAGCCCCAGTCCCTCCCAGACTCGAGGGAGAGTGAGCCCCAGTCCCTCCCAGACTCGAGGGAGAGTGAGCCCCAGTCCCTCCCAGACTCGAGGGAGAGTGAGCCCCAGTCCCTCCCAGACTCGAGGGAGAGTGAGCCCCAGTCCCTCCCAGACCCGAGGGAGAGTGAGCCCCAGTCCCTCCCAGACTCGAGGGAGAGTGAGCCCCAGTCCCTCCCAGACCCGAGGGAGAGTGAGCCCCAGTCCCTCCCAGACCCGAGGGAGAGTGAGCCCCAGTCCCTCCCAGACCCGAGGGAGAGTGAGCCCCAGTCCCTCCCAGACCCGAGGGAGAGTGAGCCCCAGTCCCTCCCAGACTCGAGGGAGAGTGAGCCCCAGTCCCTCCGTCTCCCAGACTCGAGGGAGAGTGAGCCCCAGTCCCTCCCAGACTCGAGGGAGAGTGAGCCCCAGTCCCTCCCAGACCCGAGGGAGAGTGAGCCCCAGTCCCTCCCAGACTCAAGGCAGAGTGAGCCCCAGTCCCTCCCAGACCCGAGGGAGAGTGAGCCCCAATCCCTCCCAGACTCGAGGGAGAGTGAGCCCCAGTCCCTCCCAGACCCGAGGGAGAGTGAGCCCCAGTCCCTCCCAGACTCGAGGGAGAGTGAGCCCCAGTCCCTCCCAGACCCGAGGGAGAGTGAGCCCCAGACCCTCTCAGACTTGAGGGAGAGTGAGCCCCAGTCCCTCCGTCTCCCAGACCCGAGGGAGAGTGATCCCCTGTCCCTCCCAGACCCGAGGGAAAGTGAGCCCCAGACCCTCCCAGACTCGAGGGAGAGTGCGCCCCAGTCCCTCCCAGACTCGAGGGAGAGTGAGTCCCAGTCCCTCTCAGACTCGAGGGAGAGTGAGCCCCAGTCCCTCCATCTCCCAGTCCCGAGGGAGAGTGATCCCCAGTCCCTCCCAGACTCGAGGGAGAGTGAGCCCCAGTCCCTCCCAGACTCGAGGGAGAGTGAGCCCCAGACCCTCCCAGACTCGAGGGAGAGTGAGCCCCAGTCCCTCCCAGACTCGAGGGAGAGTGAGCCCCAGTCCCTCCCAGACTCGAGGGAGAGTGAGCCCCAGACTCGAGGGAGAGTGAGCCCCAGTCCCTCCCAGACTCGAGGGAGAATGAGCCCCAGTCCCTCCCAGACTCGAGGGAGAGTGAGCCCCAGACTCGAGGGAGAGTGAGCCCCAGACTCGAGGGAGAGTGAGCCCCAGTCCCTCCCAGACTCGAGGGAGAGTGAGCCCCAGTCCCTCCCAGACTCGAGGGAGAGTGAGCCCCAGTCCCTGCCAGACTCAAGGGAGAGTGAGCCCCAGTCCCTCCCAGACTCGAGGGAGAGTGAGCCCCAGTCCCTCCGTCTCCCAGACTCGAGGGAGAGTGAGCCCCAGTCCCTCCGTCTCCCAGACCCGAGGGAGAGTGAGCCCCAGTCCCTCCGTCTCCCAGACTCGAGGGAGAGTGAGCCCCAGTCCCTCCCAGACTCGAGGGAGAGTGATCCCCAGACCCCCCCCAGACTCAAAGGAGAGTGAGCCCCAGTCCCTCCCAGACTCGAGGGAGAGTGAGCCCCAGTCCCCCCCAGACTTGAGGGAGAGTGAGCCCCAGTCCCCCCCAGACTCGAGGGAGAGTGAGCCCCAGTCCCTCCTAGACTCGAGGGAGAGTGAGCCCCAGTACCCCCCAGACTCGAGGGAGAGTGAGTGCCAGTAACCCCAGACTCGAGGGAGAGTGAGTCCCAGACTCGAGGGAGAGTGAGTCCCAGACCCGAGGGAGAGTGAGTCCCAGACCCAAGGGAGAGTGAGCCCCAGTCCCTCCCAGACTCGAGGGAGAGTGAGCCCCAGTACCCCCCAGACTCGAGGGAGAGCGAGTCCCAGACTCGAGGGAGAGTGAGTCCCAGACCCAAGGGAGAGTGAGCCCCAGTCCCTCCCAGACCCAAGGGAGAGTGAGTCCCAGTCCCTCCGACTCCCAGACTCGAGGGAGAGTGAGCCCCAGTCCCTCCGACTCCCAGACTCGAGGGAGAGTGAGCCCCAGTCCCTCCGACTCCCAGACCCGAGGGAGAGTGAGCCCCAGTCCCTCCCAGACTCGAGGGAGAGTGAGCCCCAGTCCCTCCCAGACTCGAGGGAGAGTGAGCCCCAGTCCCTCCCAGACTCGAGGGAGACTGAGCCCCAGTCCCTCCGTCTCCCAGACTCGAGGGAGAGTGAGCCCCAGTCCTCCCAGACTCGAGGGAGAGTGATCCCCAGTCCTCCCAGACTCGAGGGAGAGTGCGCCCCAGTCCCTCCCAGACTCGAGGGAGAGTGAGCCCCAGACCCTCCTAGACTCGAGGGAGAGTGCGCCCCAGTCCCTCCCAGACCCGAGGGAGAGTGAGCCCCAGTCCCTCCTAGACTCGAGGGAGAGTGAGCCCTAGTCCCTCCCAGACCCGAGGGAGAGTGAGCCCCAGTCCCTCCCAGACCCGAGGGAGAGTGAGCCCCAGTCCCTCCCAGACTCGAGGGAGAGTGAGCCCCAGTCCCTCCCAGACCCGAGGGAGAGTGAGCCCCAGTCCCTCCCAGACCCGAGGGAGAGTGAGCCCCAGTCCCTCCCAGACCCGAGGGAGAGTGAGCCCCAGTCCCTCCCAGACCCGAGGGAGAGTGATCCCCAGTCCCTCCCAGACCCGAGGGAGAGTGAGCCCCAGACCCTCTCAGACTCGAGGGAGAGTGAGCCCCAGTCCCTCCGTCTCCCAGACCCGAGGGAGAGTGATCCCCAGTCCCTCCCAGACCCGAGGGAGAGTGAGCCCCAGACCCTCCCAGACTCGAGGGAGAGTGCGCCCCAGTCCCTCCCAGACCCGAGGGAGAGTGAGCCCCAGTCCCTCCCAGACCCGAGGGAGAGTGAGCCCCAGTCCCTCCCAGACTCGAGGGAGAGTGAGCCCCAGTCCCTCCCAGACCCGAGGGAGAGTGAGCCCCAGTCCCTCCCAGACCCGAGGGAGAGTGAGCCCCAGTCCCTCCCAGACTCGAGGGAGAGTGAGCCCCAGTCCCTCCCAGACTCGAGGGAGAGTGAGCCCCAGTCCCTCCCAGACTCGAGGGAGAGTGAGCCCCAGTCCCTCCCAGACTCGAGGGAGAGTGAGCCCCAGTCCCTCCCAGACTCGAGGGAGAGTGAGCCCCAGTCCCTCCCAGACTCGAGGGAGAGTGAGTCCCAGTCCCTCCCAGACTCGAGGGAGAGTGATCCCCCGTCCCTCCCAGACTCGAGGGAGAGTGAGCCCCAGTCCCTCCCAGACTCGAGGGAGAGTGAGCCCCAGTCCCTCCCAGACTTGAGCGAGAGTGAGCCCCAGTCCCTCCCAGACCCGAGGGAGAGTGAGCCCCAGTCCCTCCGACTCCCAGACTCGAGGGAGAGTGAGCCCCAGTCCCTCCCAGACTCGAGGGAGAGTGAGCCCCAGTCCCTCCCAGACCCGAGGGAGAGTGAGCCCCAGTCCCTCCCAGACTCGAGGGAGAGTGAGCCCCAGTCCCTCCCAGACCCGAGGGAGAGTGAGCCCCAGTCCCTCCCAGACCCGAGGGAGAGTGAGCCCCAGTCCCTCCGACTCCCAGACTCGAGGGAGAGTGAGCCCCAGTCCCTCCCAGACTCGAGGGAGAGTGAGCCCCAGTCCCTCCCAGACTCGAGGGAGAGTGAGCCCCAGTCCCTCCCAGACCCGAGGGAGAGTGAGCCCCAGTCCTTCCGACTCCCAGACTCGAGGGAGAGTGAGCCCCAGTCCCTCCCAGACTCGAGGGAGAGTGAGCCCCAGTCCCTCCCAGACCCGAGGGAGAGTGAGCCCCAGTCCCTCCCAGACTCGAGGGAGAGTGAGCCCCAGTCCCTCCCAGACCCGAGGGAGAGTGAGCCCCAGTCCCTCCCAGACTCGAGGGAGAGTGAGCCCCAGTCCCTCCCAGACTCGAGGGAGAGTGAGCCCCAGTCCCTCCCAGACCCGAGGGAGAGTGAGCCCCAGACCCTCCCAGACTCGAGGGAGAGTGAGCCCCAGTCCCTCCCAGACCCGAGGGAGAGTGAGCCCCAGTCCCTCCCAGACTCGAGGGAGAGTGAGCCCCAGTCCCTCCGTCACCCAGACTCGAGGGAGAGTGAGCCCCAGTCCCTCCCAGACTCGAGGGAGAGTGAGCCCCAGTCCCTCCCAGACCCGAGGGAGAGTGAGCCCCAGTCCCTCCCAGACTCGAGGGAGAGTGAGCCCCAGTCCCTCCCAGACCCGAGGGAGAGTGAGCCCCAGTCCCTCCCAGACTCGAGGGAGAGTGAGCCCCAGTCCCTCCCAGACCCGAGGGAGAGTGAGCCCCAGTCCCTCCCAGACTCGAGGGAGAGTGAGCCCCAGTCCCTCCCAGACCCGAGGGAGAGTGAGCCCCAGACCCTCTCAGACTCGAGGGAGAGTGAGCCCCAGACCCTCTCAGACTCGAGGGAGAGTGAGCCCCAGTCCCTCCGTCTCCCAGACCCGAGGGAGAGTGATCCCCTGTCCCTCCCAGACCCGAGGGAAAGTGAGCCCCAGACCCTCCCAGACTCAAGGGAGAGTGCGCCCCAGTCCCTCCCAGACTCGAGGGAGAGTGAGCCCCAGTCCCTCTCAGACTCGAGGGAGAGTGAGCCCCAGTCCCTCCATCTCCCAGTCCCGAGGGAGAGTGATCCCCAGTCCCTCCCAGACTCGAGGGAGAGTGAGCCCCAGTCCCTCCCAGACTCGAGGGAGAGTGAGCCCCAGACCCTCCCAGACTCGAGGGAGAGTGAGCCCCAGTCCCTCTCAGACTCGAGGGAGAGTGAGCCCCAGTCCCTCTCAGACTCGAGGGAGAGTGAGCCCCAGTCCCTCCCAGACTCGAGGGAGAGTGAGCCCCAGTCCCTCCCAGACTCGAGGGAGAGTGAGCCCCAGACTCGAGGGAGAGTGAGACCCAGTCCCTCCCAGACTCGAGGGAGAGTGAGCCCCAGACTCGAGGGAGAGTGAGCCCCAGACTCGAGGGAGAGTGAGCCCCAGTCCCTCCCAGACTCGAGGGAGAGTGAGCCCCAGTCCCTCCCAGACTCGAGGGAGAGTGAGCCCCAGTCCCTGCCAGACTCAAGGGAGAGTGAGCCCCAGTCCCTCCCAGACTCGAGGGAGAGTGAGCCCCAGTCCTCCGTCTCCCAGACTCGAGGGAGAGTGAGCCCCAGTCCCTCCGTCTCCCAGACCCGAGGGAGAGTGAGCCCCAGTCCCTCCGTCTCCCAGACTCGAGGGAGAGTGAGCCCCAGTCCCTCCCAGACTCGAGGGAGAGTGATCCCCAGACCCCCCCCAGACTCAAGGGAGAGTGAGCCCCAGTCCCTCCCAGAGTCGAGGGAGAGTGAGCCCCAGTCCCCCCCAGACTTGAGGAGAGTGAGCCCCAGTCCCCCCCAGACTCGAGGGAGAGTGAGCCCCAGTCCCTCCTAGACTCGAGGGAGAGTGAGCCCCAGTACCCCCCAGACTCGAGGGAGAGTGAGTCCCAGACCCAAGGGAGAGTGAGCCCCAGTCCCTCCCAGACTCGAGGGAGAGTGAGCCCCAGTACCCCCCAGACTCGAGGGAGAGCGAGTCCCAGACTCGAGGGAGAGTGAGTCCCAGACCCAAGGGAGAGTGAGCCCAGTCCCTCCAGACCCAAGGGAGAGTGAGTCCCAGTCCCTCCGACTCCCAGACTCGTGGGAGAGTGAGCCCCAGTCCCTCCGACTCCCAGACCGAGGGAGAGTGAGCCCCAGTCCCTCCCAGACTCGAGGGAGAGTGAGCCCCAGTCCCTCCCAGACTCGAGGGAGACTGAGCCCCAGTCCCTCCCAGACTCGAGGGAGAGTGAGCCCCAGTCCCTCCCAGACTCGAGGGAGACTGAGCCCCAGACCCTCCGTGTCCCAGCTCAGTTACTGTGCTGTATCCAATGGGAATACAGTGTATCCGGGAGACTGGGAGAACACTCTGTGGGAAACACTGTAACAGAGAGGGGTCCAGCAGTGAGTGACTCCCCTCCTGACTCCCCCCAAAGCCTGTCCCACTATCGACAAGGCCCAAGGCAGGAGGGTGAGGAATACTCCCCACTTGCCCCTGGGTGGGGGCAGCTCCAATAACACTCGAGAAGCTCGACACCATCCAGGGACAAAGCAGCCCCCACACCCACAAACATCCCCTCGATCCCTCCCTCCACCAAAGCTCAGTAACAGCAGCGTATACCATCCCCTCCCTCCCCCCCCCCCCCCACCGACCCTCAGTAACTGCAGTGTGTACCATCCCCTCCCTCCCCCCACCGACCCTCAGTAACTGCAGTGTGTACCATCCCCTCCCTCCCCCCGACCCTCAGTAACTGCAGTGTGTACCATCCCCTCCCTCCCCCCACCGACCCTCAGTAACTGCAGTGTGTACCATCCCCTCCCTCCCCCCACCGACCCTCAGTAACTGCAGTGTGTACATCCCCTCCCCCCCCCCACCGACCCTCAGTAACAGCAGTGTGTACCATCCCCTCCCTCCCCCCACCGACCCTCAGTAACTGCAGTGTGTACCATCCCCCCCCTCCCCCCACCGACCCTCAGTAACAGCAGTGTGTACCATCCCCTCCCTCCCCCCCCCCACCGACCCTCAGTAACTGCAGTGTGTACCATCCCCTCCCTCCCCCCACCGACCCTCAGTAACAGCAGTGTGTACCATCCCCCCCTCCCCCCCACCGACCCTCAGTAACAGCAGTGTGTACCATCCCCTCCCCCCACCGACCCTCAGTAACTGCAGTGTGTACCATCCCCTCCCTCCCCCCCCACCGACCCTCAGTAACTGCAGTGTGTACCATCCCCTCCCTCCCCCCCCACCGACCCTCAGTAACTGCAGTGTGTACCATCCCCTCCCTCCCCCCCACCGACCCTCAGTAACAGCAGTGTGTACCATCCCCTCCCTCCCTCCCCCCACCGACCCTCAGTAACTGCAGTGTGTACCATCCCCTCCCTCCCCCCCACTGACCCTCAGTAACAGCAGTGTGTACCATCCCCCCCCTCCCCCCACTGACCCTCAGTAACTGCAGTGTGTACCATCCCCTCCCTCCCCCCACCGACCCTCAGTAACTGCAGTGTGTACCATCCCCTCCCTCCCCCCCACTGACCCTCAGTAACAGCAGTGTGTACCATCCCCCCCTCCCCCCCACTGACCCTCAGTAACTGCAGTGTGTACCATCCCTCCCTCCCCCACCGACCCTCAGTAACTGCAGTGTGTACCATCCCCTCCCTCCCCCCCACCGACCCTCAGTAACTGCAGTGTGTACCATCCCCCCCTCCCCCCCACCGACCCTCAGTAACAGCAGTGTGTACCATCCCCTCCCTCCCCCCCACCGACCCTCAGTAACTGCAGTGTGTACCATCCCCTCCCTCCCCCCCCACCGACCCTCAGTAACTGCAGTGTGTACCATCCCCTCCCTCCCCCCCACCGACCTCAGTAACAGCAGTGTGTACCATCCCCCCCTCCCCCCCACCGACCCTCAGTAACAGCAGTGTGTACCATCCCCTCCCCCCACCGACCCTCAGTAACTGCAGTGTGTACCATCCCCTCCCTCCCCCCCCACCGACCCTCAGTAACTGCAGTGTGTACCATCCCCTCCCTCCCCCCCACCGACCCTCAGTAACAGCAGTGTGTACCATCCCCTCCCTCCCCCCCACTGACCCTCAGTAACAGCAGTGTGTACCATCCCCCCCCTCCCCCCCACTGACCCTCAGTAACTGCAGTGTGTACCATCCCCTCCCTCCCCCCACCGACCCTCAGTAACTGCAGTGTGTACCATCCCCTCCCTCCCCCCACCGACCCTCAGTAACTGCAGTGTGTACCATCCCTCCCCCCCCCCACCGACCCTCAGTAACTGCAGTGTGTACCATCCCCTCCCTCCCCCACCGACCCTCAGTAACTGCAGTGTGTACCATCCCCTCCTCCCCCCACCGACCCTCAGTAACTGCAGTGTGTACCATCCCCTCCCTCCCCCCCACCGACCCTCAGTAACTGCAGTGTGTACCATCCCCCCCCCCCCCACCGACCCTCAGAAACTGCAGTGTGTACCATCCCCTCCCTCCCCCCACCGACCCTCAGTAACTGCAGTGTGTACCATCCCCTCCCTCCCCCCACCGACCCTCAGTAACTGTAGTGTGTACCATCCCCTCCCTCCCCCCACCGACCCTCAGTAACTGCAGTGTGTACCATCCCCTCCCTCCCCCCCACCGACCCTCAGTAACAGCAGTGTGTACCATCCCCTCCCTCCCCCCCCCACCGACCCTCAGTAACAGCAGTGTGTACCATCCCCTCCCTCCCCCCACCGACCCTCAGTAACTGCAGTGTGTACCATCCGCTCCCTCCCCCCACAGACCCTCAGTAACTGCAGTGTGTACCATCCCCTCCCTCCCCCCACAGACCCTCAGTAACTGCAGTGTGTACCATCCCCTCCCCCCCCCCCACCGACCCTCAGTAACAGCAGTGTGTACCATCCCCTCCCTCCCTCCCTCCACCGACCCTCAGTAACTGCAGTGTGTACCATCCCCTCCCTCCCCCCACCGACCCTCAGTAACTGCAGTGTGTACCATCCCCTCCCTCCCCCCACCGACCCTCAGTAACTGCAGTGTGTACCATCCCCTCCCCCCCCCCCACCGACCCTCAGTAACAGCAGTGTGTACCATCCCCTCCCTCCCCCCCACCGACCCTCAGTAACTGCAGTGTGTACCATCCCCTCCCTCCCCCACCGACCCTCAGTAACTGCAGTGTGTACCATCCCCTCCCCCACCGACCCTCAGTAACTGCAGTGTGTACCATCCCCTCCCTCCCCCACCGACCCTCAGTAACTGCAGTGTGTACCATCCCCTCCCTCCCCCACCGACCCTCAGTAACTGCAGTGTGTACCATCCCCTCCCTCCCCCCACCGACCCTCAGTAACTGCAGTGTGTACCATCCCCTCCCCCCCCCACCGACCCTCAGTAACAGCAGTGTGTACCATCCCCTCCCTCCCCCCACCGACCCTCAGTAACTGCAGTGTGTACCATCCCCTCCCTCCCCCCACCGACCCTCAGTAACAGCAGTGTGTACCATCCCCTCCCTCCCCCCACCGACCCTCAGTAACTGCAGTGTGTACCATCCCCTCCCTCCCCCCCCCACCGACCCTCAGTAACTGCAGTGTGTACCATCCCCTCCCTCCCCCCACCGACCCTCAGTAACTGCAGTGTGTACCATCCCCTCCCTCCCCCCGACCCTCAGTAACTGCAGTGTGTACCATCCCCTCCCTCCCCCCACCGACCCTCAGTAACTGCAGTGTGTACCATCCCCTCCCCCCCCCCACCGACCCTCAGTAACTGCAGTGTGTACCATCCCCTCCCTCCCCCCCACCGACCCTCAGTAACTGCAGTGTGTACCATCCCCCCCTCCCCCCACCAACCCTCAGTAACAGCAGTGTGTACCATCCCCTCCCTCCCCCCCACCGTCCTCAGTAACAGCAGTGTGTACCATCCCCTCCCTCCCCCACCGACCCTCAGTAACTGCAGTGTGTACCATCCCCCCCCTCCCCCCACCGACCCTCAGTAACAGCAGTGTGTACCATCCCCTCCCTCCCCCCCCACCGACCCTCAGTAACTGCAGTGTGTACCATCCCCTCCCTCCCCCCCACCGACCCTCAGTAACAGCAGTGTGTACCATCCCCCCCCTCCCCCCACCGACCCTCAGTAACAGCAGTGTGTACCATCCCCTCCCCCCACCGACCCTCAGTAACTGCAGTGTGTACCATCCCCTCCCTCCCCCCCCCCACCGACCCTCAGTAACTGCAGTGTGTACCATCCCCTCCCTCCCCCCCCCACCGACCCTCAGTAACTGCAGTGTGTACCATCCCCTCCCTCCCCCCACCGACCCTCAGTAACAGCAGTGTGTACCATCCCATCCCTCCCCCCCCCCACCGACCCTCAGTAACAGCAGTGTGTACCATCCCCTCCCTCCCTCCCCCCACCGACCCTCAGTAACTGCAGTGTGTACCATCCCCTCCCTCCCCCCACCGACCCTCAGTAACTGCAGTGTGTACCATCCCCTCCCTCCCCCCACCGACCCTCAGTAACTGCAGTGTGTACCATCCCCTCCCCCCCCCCCACCGACCCTCAGTAACTGCAGTGTGTACCATCCCCTCCCTCCCCCCCACCGACCCTCAGTAACTGCAGTGTGTACCATCCCCTCCCTCCCCCCACACCGACCCTCAGTAACTGCAGTGTGTACCATCCCCTCCCCCCCCACCGACCCTCAGTAACAGCAGTGTGTACCATCCCCTCCCCCACCGACCCTCAGTAACTGCAGTGTGTACCATCCCCTCCCCCACCGACCCTCAGTAACTGCAGTGTGTACCATCCCCTCCCTCCCCCACCGACCCTCAGTAACTGCAGTGTGTACCATCCCCTCCCTCCCCCCCCCCCCCCTCAGTAACTGCAGTGTGTACCATCCCCTCCCTCCCCCCACCGACCCTCAGTAACTGCAGTGTGTACCATCCCCTCCCTCCCCCCCCCACCCCTCAGTAACTGCAGTGTGTACCATCCCCTCCTCCCCCCACCGACCCTCAGTAACAGCAGTGTGTACCATCCCCTCCCTCCCCCCCACCGACCCTCAGTAACTGCAGTGTGTACCATCCCCTCCCTCCCCCCACCGACCCTCAGTAACTGCAGTGTGTACCATCCCCTCCCTCCCCCCCACTGACCCTCAGTAACAGCAGTGTGTACCATCCCCCCCCTCCCCCCCACTGACCCTCAGTAACTGCAGTGTGTACCATCCCCTCCCTCCCCCCACCGACCCTCAGTAACTGCAGTGTGTACCATCCCCTCCCTCCCCCCACCGACCCTCAGTAACTGCAGTGTGTACCATCCCCTCCCTCCCCCCCACCGACCCTCAGTAACAGCAGTGTGTACCATCCCCCCCCTCCCCCCCACCGACCCTCAGTAACAGCAGTGTGTACCATCCCCTCCCCCCACCGACCCTCAGTAACTGCAGTGTGTACCATCCCCTCCCTCCCCCCCCCACCGACCCTCAGTAACTGCAGTGTGTACCATCCCCTCCCTCCCCCCCACCGACCCTCAGTAACAGCAGTGTGTACCATCCCCCCCTCCCCCCCACTGACCCTCAGTAACAGCAGTGTGTACCATCCCCCCCCTCCCCCCCACTGACCCTCAGTAACTGCAGTGTGTACCATCCCCTCCTCCCCCCACCGACCCTCAGTAACTGCAGTGTGTACCATCCCTCCCTCCCCCCACCGACCCTCAGTAACTGCAGTGTGTACCATCCCCCCCCCCCCCACCGACCCTCAGTAACTGCAGTGTGTACCATCCCCTCCCTCCCCCCACCGACCCTCAGTAACTGCAGTGTGTACCATCCCCTCCCTCCCCCCCCACCGACCCTCAGTAACAGCAGTGTGTACCATCCCCTCCCTCCCCCCCCACCGACCCTCAGTAACAGCAGTGTGTACCATCCCCTCCCTCCCCCCACCGACCCTCAGTAACTGCAGTGTGTACCATCCGCTCCCTCCCCCCACAGACCCTCAGTAACTGCAGTGTGTACCATCCCCTCCCTCCCCCCACAGACCCTCAGTAACTGCAGTGTGTACCATCCCCTCCCCCCCCCCACCGACCCTCAGTAACAGCAGTGTGTACCATCCCCTCCCTCCCTCCCTCCACCGACCCTCAGTAACTGCAGTGTGTACCATCCCCTCCCTCCCCCCACCGACCCTCAGTAACTGCAGTGTGTACCATCCCCTCCCTCCCCCCACCGACCCTCAGTAACTGCAGTGTGTACCATCCCCTCCCCCCCCCACCGACCCTCAGTAACAGCAGTGTGTACCATCCCTCCCTCCCCCCCACCGACCCTCAGTAACTGCAGTGTGTACCATCCCTCCTCCCCCACCGACCCTCAGTAACTGCAGTGTGTACCATCCCCTCCCCCACCGACCCTCAGTAACTGCAGTGTGTACCATCCCCTCCCTCCCCCCACCGACCCTCAGTAACTGCAGTGTGTACCATCCCCTCCCTCCCCCCACCGACCCTCAGTAACTGCAGTGTGTACCATCCCCTCCCTCCCCCCCACCGACCCTCAGTAACTGCAGTGTGTACCATCCCCTCCCTCCCCCCACCGACCCTCAGTAACAGCAGTGTGTACCATCCCCTCCCTCCCCCCACCGACCCTCAGTAACTGCAGTGTGTACCATCCCCTCCCTCCCCCCACCGACCCTCAGTAACAGCAGTGTGTACCATCCCCTCCCTCCCCCCACCGACCCTCAGTAACTGCAGTGTGTACCATCCCCTCCCTCCCCCCCCCACCGACCCTCAGTAACTGCAGTGTGTACCATCCCCTCCCTCCCCCCGACCCTCAGTAACTGCAGTGTGTACCATCCCCTCCCTCCCCCCACCGACCCTCAGTAACTGCAGTGTGTACCATCCCCTCCCCCCCCCCCACCGACCCTCAGTAACAGCAGTGTGTACCATCCCCTCCCTCCCCCCCACCGACCCTCAGTAACTGCAGTGTGTACCATCCCCCCCCTCCCCCCCACCGACCCTCAGTAACAGCAGTGTGTACCATCCCCTCCCTCCCCCCCACCGACCCTCAGTAACAGCAGTGTGTACCATCCCTCCCTCCCCCCACCGACCCTCAGTAACTGCAGTGTGTACCATCCCCCCCCTCCCCCACCGACCCTCAGTAACAGCAGTGTGTACCATCCCCTCCCTCCCCCCCCACCGACCCTCAGTAACTGCAGTGTGTACCATCCCTCCCTCCCCCCCACCGACCCTCAGTAACAGCAGTGTGTACCATCCCCCCCTCCCCCCACCGACCCTCAGTAACAGCAGTGT
>NC_092772.1:62277415-62278815 GCF_047496795.1 Chiloscyllium punctatum | reverse complement strand
TGTGTGTGTGTGGGGGGGAGTGCGTTGCTGTGTGTGTGGGGGGGAGTGTGTGTGTGTGTGTGTGTGGGGGGGAGTGCGTGTGTGTGTGTGTGTGTGGGGGGGGAGTGCGTGTGTGTGTGTGGGGGGGGAGTGTGTGTGTGTGTGTGGGGGGGGAGTGTGTGTGTGTGTGTGTGTGGGGGGAGTGGTGTGTGTGTGTGTGTGGGGGGGGAGTGCGTGTGTGTGTGGGGGGGGAGTGTGTGTGTGTGTGTGGGGGGGGGAGTTGTGTGTGGGGGGGGAGTGTGTGTGTGGGGGGGGAGTGCTGTGTGTGGGGGGGGAGTGTGTGTGTGTGTGTGGGGGGGGGAGTGCGTGTTGTGTGGGTGGGGGGGGAGTGTGTGTGTGGGGGGGGAGTGTGTGTGTGGGGGGGGAGTGTGTGTGTGTGTGTGGGGGGGGGAGTGTGTGTGTGTGGGGGGGGAGTGTGTGTGTGTGTGTGGGGGGGGGAGTGTGTGTGTGGGGGGGGTGTGTGTGTGGGGGGGGAGTGTGTGTGTGTGGGGGGGGAGTGAGTGTGTGTGTGGGGGGGGGAGTGCGTGTGTGTGTGTGTGGGGGTGAGTGCGTGTGTGTGTGGGGGGGGGAGGTGTGTGTGTGTGTGGGGGGGGAGTGTGTGTGTGGGGGGGGAGTGTGTGTGTGTGGGGGGGGAGTGTGTGTGTGTGTGGGGGGGGAGTGGTGTGTGTGGGGGGGGGGAGTGTGTGTGTGTGTGGGGGGGGGAGTGTGTGTGTGTGTGGGGGGGGAGTGGTGTGTGTGGGGGGGGGGAGTGCGTGTGTGTGTGTGGGGGGGGGAGTGTGTGTGTGGGGGGGGAGTGTGTGTGTGTGTGTGGGGGGGGGAGTGTGTGTGTGGGGGGGGGAGTGTGGTGTGTGGGGGGGGAGTGTGTGTGTGTGTGGGGGGGGGAGTGTGTGTGTGTGGGGGGGGAGTGTGTGTGTGTGGGGGGGGGAGTGTGTGTGTGTGTGGGGGGGGGAGTGTGTGTGTGTGTGTGTGTGGGGGGGAGTGTGTGTGTGTGTGGGGGGGGGAGGAGTGTGTGTGTGTGGGGGGGGAGTGTGTGTGTGTGGGGGGGGAGTGTGTGTGTGTGTGTGGGGGGGGAGTGTGTGTGTGTGGGGGGGGAGTGTGTGTGTGTGTGTGGGGGGGGAGTGCGTGTGTGTGTGTGGGGGGGGAGGAGTGTGTGTGTGTGGGGGGGGGAGTGTGTGTGTGTGGGGGGGGAGTGTGTGTGTGTGTGTGTGTGGGGGTGAGTGTGTGTGTGTGTGGGGGGGGAGTGCGTGTGTGTGTGGGGGGGGAGTGTGTGTGTGGGGGGGGGAGTGTGTGTGTGTGTGTGGGGGGGGAGTGCGTGTGTGTGTGTGGGGGGGAGTGTGTGTGTGTGTGTGGGGGGGGGAGTG
>NC_092772.1:62242415-62269915 GCF_047496795.1 Chiloscyllium punctatum | reverse complement strand
ACACACACACACACATGCTCACACATACTCATACACACACACATATACACACTCACACACATATACGCGCACACACACACACACACACACACACACAATGGTGCTCACTGTGCACTTCATTCCCAGGTCAGTGCTCCTGGCGACTGGCCCCTTTGCCAATTGCAGGGATGGGAGCTCAGTTCCTTGCTAATGTTTACCCTCCATCTACATATCAAACAGGGTGACTCCAGAATGATGTTCTCCGATTGTCCTAGCTCCTCGTTGCACCGTTGTCCGAGCTCCTTCTGATTAAGCGTGACATCACCGATTGTTCTAGAACATTCAGGCTCGTTTTAACTTTGGGACTTGTTCTCGATCATTGTGTCCCCTTGGAAACCAGCGGTTAATCTACCTCGTTGTGGAAACCATGGGACCTGGCCTGTTGTTCCAGATCACAGTGAGACATTGTACATTTATTTACAATTGGAAAAATTTTGTCGCCCAGTGTTTTCCCAGATCATGGTGAGAACAGGAAATGCATTATAAGGTCATAGGTCATTGTGACTCAGTACATTATACTTCTAGATCATTGTGGGACCCTATTGTTCTGGACAACTGTGGCATGATGGAATATGAGCATGTTCTAGACCATTGTGATTCAAGCCTAGAGTTAAAGCTCACCATGAATCCTTCCATCTTCACCTCCTATTTGAGAACACCAAAATGTACTGTGACTGGATAGCACTTGGTCTGTTGTTCTGGAACAACTCAGGGTCATGAACCTTGGTCTGTTGTCCAAGGAAAACCAAGGGTCATGAACTTTAGTATTGTTCTAGAATAAATTGTGGTCATGTATTTTGGTCTATTGTTTTTGAATAACTCAGGATCACGCACATTGGTCTATGTTCTAGAGTAACTCGGGTCATGAACCTTGGTCTATGTTCTAGAGCAACTCGGGTCATGAACCTTGGTCTATTGTTCGAGAACAACTCAGGTCGCGAACCTTGGTCTTTTGTTCGAGAACAACTCGGGTCATGAACCTTGGTCTATTGTTCTAGAACAACTCGGGTCGTGAACCTTGGTCTATTGTTCTAGATCATCACAGCGCCATGCAAGACAGCCCATTTGTCTAACTAATTAGAACAAACTAGTCTATAGCCGATTGTTGTTCATCTCCGTGAGGTTGGGTCAGTTAGTAAATCATTCCAGGTCATTGTGAATATTTATCAAGGTTATTGTGAGGTCTATCAATCTCGATCACGGTGATTTGATGATTGCAGACGATAATTTGAGATAGTTGTAAGATCACAGAGGCCAGGCTACAGTTCCGGATCATCGTGTTACCATCAGACTCCGGATTCTCCAGACCATCGTGAGTCAAACTCGCTCCACATCTTGCTCAAGATCATTGGGAATGGCGGAAATTTAGTCTGTTGTTTCGTCGCCATTGTAACCCCAGGAATGCAGCTGATTGGTCGAGATCATTACAACAATGTGACCTATTGTTCTAGAATCTTCCAGAAACTTGGTACTTGGCCTGTTGTTCTAGATTGTCACACAAGCGTTTGTACCTGATCATTGTCACAACTCAATCTTAAAGATTTAGGTCATTGTAAGACGAAGTGAATTGGTTTATAGTTCTGGATAATCATGACTTGAATTGCAGCCTGTTCTTCCAGATAATTGTGAGAACACGGTTATAAATATCCCGATGACTCAGGGCATCATACCCCACTGTTCTAGGTCACTATGGTGACTCTCGAATTCAGTCCTAGATCGTTCTAGACTCACCTAAGACAATCGCCAACATCTGCGTTGCCTTCTTCTCCTTCTGGTGGGACACCTTGCTCCTTGATGCTGCCCTGACGGCTGGGGCCTGTTCCTCATCCATGACCCTCCGCACCACCAAGGTGTCGCCCCTGAAGAAACTCCCCGGGCCATCCCATTCAGGAGCCCGGGACACTTCAACGGAGGACGGCGCCTCCCACTTCCCAGCCGTCAGGCCGGAGCCAGAGGCGATGGCGCACTGCGAAGCCGAGGGAGTTCCCGCCGGCCTGGGCTTCCCGGGCTCCTCTCTGTGGTGGGCCCTCTCAGCTCCTTCCTGTCCTGCCGTCGCTTCCCGCACCAGCGTCTAGGATTTTCCCAGAAGGAACAGAAAAGAGGGGAGGTCAACAGCCGGAACACCGAGCCAAGAAGGGGACAAGGACGAAGGAAAAATCTGTTTGGTGTGTCACGGCTGCAGTATGTGGGAGCTCCTGGGCAACAGCACAAGCACATCAGCAGGAAGGGTTTGGTCAGAGGCTTGGTGTCGGAGGTTGAGGCACGGCAATGGAGCAGGGTGGGCTTGGGGTGGGGAGGAAAACCCTCCACAACAGGAGGGATAGGGTTTTCCTATTGGATCGGTACTCACGGACGAGAGAGGGTCACCGCCAACTGAGGAAGGTATGGAGACCCAGAGGGCAGAAACGTCCCCAGCCCCTCCAAGTGTCCGATAAATCTGCGGTTCACACGCTCTGTTTGGATAGACAGAGAAACTTTAGGGGAGGTGTACAAACTGAGGGGGGGGGGGAATGGGCCCATTTTGACCGATAGCAAACTCAATAAGACACAAATGAGTAGAAGGCAGAGGGGCTAGCTTTTCAGACTGGAGGCCTGTGACCAGTAGAGTGCCACAAGGATCGGCGCTGGGCCCTCTACTTTTTGTCATTTATATAAATGATTTGGATGTGAACATAGGAAGTCCAGTTAGTAAGTTTGTAGATGACACCAAAATTGGAGGTGTAGTGGACAGCGAAGAGGGTTACCTCAGATTACAACAGGATCTGGACCAGATGGGCCAATGGGCTGAGAGGTGGCAGATGGAGTTTAATTCAGATAAATGTGAGGTGCTGCATTTTGGGAAAGCAAATCTTAGCAGGACTTATACACTTAATGGTAAGGTCCTGGGGAATGTTGCTGAACAAAGAGACCTTGGAGTGCAGGTTCATAGCTCCTTGAAAGTGGAGTCACAGGTAGATAGGATAGTGAAGAAGATGTTTGGTATGCTTTCCTTTATTGGTCAGAGTATTGAGTACAGGAGTTGGGAGGTCATGTTGCGGCTGTACAGGACATTGGTTAGGGGCCACTGTTGGAATATTGTGTACAATTCTGGTCTCCTTCCTATCGGAAAGATGTTGTGAAACTTGAAAGGGTTCAGAAAAGATTTCCAAGGATGTTGCCAGGGTTGGAGGGTCTGAGCTACAGGGAGAGGCTGAACAGGCTGGGGCTGTTTTCCCTGGAGCGTCGGAGGCTGAGGGGTGACCTTATAGAGGTTTACAAAATTATGAGGGGCATGGATAGGATAAATAGACAAAGTCTTTACCCTGGGGTCGGGGAGTCCAGAACTAGAGGGGCATAGGTTTAGGGTGAGAGGGGAAAGCTATAAAAGAGACCGAAGGGGCAACGTTTTCACCCAGAGGGTGGTACGTGTATGGAATGAGCTGCCAGAGGATGTGGTGGAAGCTGGTACAATTACAACATTTAAGAGGCATTTGGATGGGTATATGAATAGGAAGGGTTTGGAGGGATATGGGCCAAGTGCTGGCAAATCGGACTGGATTAGGTTGGGATATCTGGGTCAGCATGGAGGGGTTGGAGCGAAGGGTCTGTTTCAGTGCTGTACATCTCTATGACTTGAAGATGTGACCAGGGGGTGGACAAGGGGAGGGGTATAATCATCAAAATGGCCGATGGTTAAATCTTCCCCTTTCAGTTGTTTGTTTTGCCCTCGCTCAGGCATCTGAGGTCAGGGCTTAGGATCGGATGAGCAGACTCCCTTCGTTGGCAGGATGGATGGGTTCGGAGGGAACATGGATTGCTTTACTGGGAAACCTGAGGATGACACAATCCCTTCATGTCAGGGAGGATCAGCTCTGAGAGCCAAGGCCTAGATCAGGGGCCTGAGGGGTGGGGGGAGGGCGGAGGGGGGCAAGATGGAGGAACAGGAGTAGAAACTTCCGGAGGCTGAGGCAAAGACGGCCATTCCGTGAGAGACAGAGGAGGCCAGAACCTTCCGAAAAGGAATTCTGAAGAAACAGAGGGAGTTCTGGGGATCTAGTGAGAGAATTGCCTCGCTCATGTCTCTCAAAGAGCATCAAGGTGGGATTGCAACGATCGATGTTAATGTGCCGCGGGCCTCAGAGTCATCCCAACGACGACAGGACAAAATAGAGATGCAGTGAGTCCCCAAATCCAGGCAGGATAAAGGACAGGGAAGGGCTCATCATCGGTGAGCCGGGGAGGAGGTGGGGTTGGTGGGATTTCAATATCATGTTTGTGATTGGGCAGGTAATCAGGAAGTAACCCAGAAATGTTCACCAATGGGAAGGGAGATGGTGACAGAGCTGACACGCCCACACCCCCCCTCCCCCCACCCCCCCAGTGTCTTTACCGCCATTGGGATTGTATCCAATGAGAGTGAATGGGAAGGGGGTTGATCCATTGGGATTGTGGGCAATGGGAGGGATTGGGAAGGGTTATGATCCATTGGGAGTGAATGGGAAAGGTGTTTGATCCATTGGGATTGTGTGCAATGGGAGGGATTGGGAAGGGGGTTGATCCATTGGGATTGTGTCTAATGGCATTGAATGGGAACCAGGTTGTTCCATTGGGATTGTGTCAATGGGAATGAATGGGAAGGAGGTTAATCCATTGGGATTGTGCGCAGTGGGAATGAATGGGAAGGGGGTTGTTCCATTGGGATTTTGTGCGGTGGGAGTGAATGGGAAATGGGGTTAATCCACTGGGATTCTGTGTGGTTGGAATGAATGGGAAGGGGGTTGATCCATTGGGGTCGTGTGCGGTGCGAGTGAATGGGAAAGGTTGTCGGATGCAGTGAAATGACTGGGACATCAGGAATTTAGGAATTTGGACAGGTCCAATTAGGTGGGAAGGTGACTGTGAGCCGAGAGGGGCCAGAACTCTCCAAACCCAATCTTACCAATTTCTGTTTGTTCACACTCGTGTTCGCATGAGGCTGGACCATTAAATTGCAAAGTTTAACATCTTCAGGGTATGCACACTTATTCTGAAATGAAACAAAACCAGCAGAAATCTCCTCACAATGTGTGGGCACAAAAAAAGGGACCGACAAAAATAATTAAAATTGGCATTTACAAAATCGAGGTTCACAACTCTACCTGACTGACCCCATCAAACCCTCCCAGGACAGGGACAGCACGGGATTAGATACTGAGTAAAGCTCCCTCTACACTGTCCCCCCATCAAACCCTCCCAGGACAGGGACAGCACGGGGTTAGATACAGAGTAAAGCTCTCTCTACACTGTCCTCCCCATCAAACATTCCCAGGACAGGGACAGCACGGGGTTAGATACAGAGTAAAGCTCCCTCTACACTGTCTCCCATCAAACACCCCCAGGACAGGGACAGCACGGGGTTAGATACAGAGTAAAGCTCCCTCTACACTGTCTCCCATCAAACACCCCCAGGACAGGGACAGCACGGGGTTAGATACGGAGTAAAGCTCCCTCTACACTGTCCCCCATCAAACACTCCCAGGACAGGGGCAGCACGGGGTTAGATACAGAGTAAAGCTCCCTCTACACTGTCTCCCATCAAACACCCCCAGGACAGGGACAGCACGGGGTTAGATACAGAGTAAAGCTCCCTCTACACTGTCCCCATCAAACACTCCCAGGACAGGGACAGTACGGGGTTAGATACAGAGTAAAGCTCCCTCTACACTATCCCCCCCATTAAACCCTCCCAGGACAGGGACAGCACGGGGTTAGATACAGAGTAAAGCTCCCTCTACACTATCCCCCATCAAACACTCCCAGGACAGGGACAGCACGGGGTTAGATACAGAGTAAAGCTCCCTCTACACTATCCCCCCCCATTAAACCCTCCCAGGACAGGGACAGCACGGGGTTAGATACAGAGTAAAGCTCCCTCTACACTATCCCCCCCATTAAACCCTCCCAGGACAGGGTAGAGCAGGAGATTCATTCTGACCAATATCCAGCCCTGTATAAATCCCCTCCATCTGGCTCCTCCCTGGAATCCAGGGCCGGAAACGAATCCATGGGGATGGGGAAACGGCTCCGATAGGGAACAGACGCACGCCGCTGGGAGCCCGTGTCAAATGGGGTCCTTGCCCCCAGTCCCACAGGGAGGGTGTGGGGGCAGGATTTACCCTCCCTGTGTCTGGAGGGGGCTAGGTGAAAGCCCCGCACCCTCCCCCCCTCCCCCTCCCCCTCCCCCTCCCCCCAAACCCCTCAGTCCCTGTGCCCATTGCTAGCTCCTTCCTGCCCACGCTGGGCCTACCTTGCTACGTGCCTGGGCCTCCTGTTCCGGAGCAGCGTGTATCCTCTTCACTGCCACCCGTCTCCTCCTCCGTCTCAGCACGGCGTAGATCTGGACGTAAACCAGCAGGGTCACGATGAAGGGAGCGTAGAAGGAGACGATAGAGGAGTACAAGACGAAGGAAGGGTTGACGATGACGCAGACTGTCTCATCGCCTTTCTCTGTCAGGGGAGAAGGTGCGTTTTACAAACCTCTGTGTTAGGGTGACCTTATAGAGGTTTATAAAACCATGAGGGACATGGATAGGGTAAATAGACAAGGTCTTTTCCCTGGGGTGGGGGAGTCCAGAACTAGAGGGGCATAGGTTTAGGGTGAGAGGGGAAAGATGTAAAAGAGACCTAAGGGGCAACTTTTTCACCCAGAGGGTGGTACGTGTATGGAATGAGCTGCCAGAGGATGTGGTGGAGGCTGGTACAATGACAACATTTAAGGGGCATTTGGATGGGTATATGAATAGGAAGGGTTTGGAGGGATATGGCAAAAGTGGGTACTGCAGATGCTGGAGATTAGAGTCAAGATTAGTGTGGTGCTGGAAAAGCACAGCAGGTCAGGAAGCATCCGAGGAGCAGGAAAATCAATGTTTCGGGCAAAAGTCCTTCAGGAAAGATGAAGGGATACGGGCAAAGTGCTGGCAAATAGGACTAGGTTGGGTTGGGATATTTGGACGGGTTGGACCGAAGGGTCTGTTTCCGTGCTGTACCTCTCTCTGACTCGAAGATGTGACCAGGGGGTGGACTGGGGGGAGGGGTAATCATCAAAATGGCCGACGGTGCAACCTTCCCCTTTCAGTCGTTTTTGTTTGCCCTCGCTCGGACGTCTGGGGGTTTAGTGTTTCATCCTTCACACGGACATCGATCCCCCAATCTCAGCCTGGCCATGGGAAGGTGGTGGTGAGCTACTGGTGTTGGAGGTCACACAGCGGTCTCCCTGCTTCTCCCACAATGCTGTTGGGGAACGACGTGGCCTAGCTACTGAGAGGGACAATCGAACAGGCCGAGGGGTCACGTCTCTCTGACAGACCGGGGGGGGGGGGGTCAACGGGAGGTAAGCCCGGCCCTGACCTGACCTGACCTGACCTGACCTGACCTGACCTGACCTGACGAATTCCGAAAGGGGCTTTCAATCAGGTCGATGTGGGGAAGATGTTTCCGATTGTCAGGGAGTTTGGGTGGTGGAGCGGGGGGAGCAGAGGTTGTAGGCGCTGGAGGCAGACAACAGCAAGGGGGCATTCCAAGACATCCGACGGGAAATTCAGGAGGAACATCTTTCCCCAGGGGAGGGGGGGGCGGGGGAAGGTTGTGGGACTCGCTCCCACAGGGAGTGGGGGGGGGAATGTGGGACTGACTCCCACAGGGAGTGGGGGGGGAATGTGGGACTGACTCCCACAGGGAGTGGGGGGAGAATGTGGGACTGACTCCCACAGGGAGTGGGGGGGAAATGTGGGACTGACTCCCACAGGATCTGGGGGGGGATATGTGGGTCCCACTCCCACAGGGAGTGGGGGGAGAATGTGAGACTGACTCCCACAGGGAGTGGGGGGGAATGTGGGACTGACTCCCACAGGGAGTGGGGAGGGAATGTGGGACTGACTCCCACAGGGAGTGGGGGGGGGAAATGTGGGACTGACTCCCACAGGGAGTGGGGGGGTGGGGAATGTGGGACTCGCTCCCACAGAGAGTGGGGGGGGTGGGGAATATGGGACTCGCTCCCACAGAGAGTAGGGGGGGGAGGAAATGTGGGACTGACTCCCACAAGGAGTGGGGGGGTGGGGAATGTGGGACTCGCTCCCACAGGGAGTGGGGGGGGGTGGGGAATTAATATCGAAGGGGGAAGCTGGATAAACACACAAGGGAGAATTGATATCCAAAGGTCCTACCAATGCTGGCGATCTGGATCAGTAACAGCAGGTACTGAAGAGACACAGGAGCAGCGCTATAACGCCCTTGTCAGACCGCAGTTGGAGTAGTGTGTGCTGTTTTGGCTGGCACTATTCCAGAAGGAAGCCGTAGAGAGAGCGGGGAGTAGGTTCACCAGGACGTTGCCAGGTCGCTGTGAGGAAATATTAAAAAGACCAGGATTGTTTTCACTGGAAGGATGGCGGCTGGAGAGGAGACCTGATAGAGGGCTAAAACATTATGAGAGGCACAGACAGGGTGGGATAGTCAGAGGCTTTCTCCCAGGGTCAAAGTTTCAATTACAAGGGGACACAGGTTCAAGGTGAGAGAAGGAGGTTTAAGGAGATGTACGAGGGAAGTCTTTCACACAGAGAGTGGTAGGCACCGGGAATACACTGCCAGAAGGGGGGGGGGGGGGGGAAGTCGGCACATTGGAGACATTGAAAAGTTATCTGGATGAGTACAGGAATAGGGAGGGAATAGAGGGATACGGACTGAATGAGGGCAGAGGGTTTGTTTTTTAGTTTAATGAGGGCATGAGGATCAGCACAGACTTGGAGGGCCGAAGGGCCTGTTCCTGCGCTGTACGTCTCTTTGGTTCTTTCTGTCTGGTGGTGTCCGTAGTGAGAGCAGTGACCCTCTGTCAGGGACGGGGCTGCTCAGGGAACAACTGTACCCACCCCACACCCCACAAGCCCACAAGCCCACACGCCCACACGCCTTACCCGGATGGTTCTTCAGCCCGAAGAGGAGTGGGCAGGAGATGGCGAAGGACAGCGCCCAGACCATCGTGATCATCAGAGTGACCCTCCGCTTGGAACTGTACCGTGTGTTATAGAGCATCGGCATGGCAACAGCCATGTACCTGTGAGGGGGAGAGGGTGGGGAAGGATACTGAACAGGTTAGAGCTGACCAGGTCGGCATGGGCGTCTCGCGGTTCCAAAATGGCCGACAGATGAAGCCGAGGGAGGTGGTTTCGATGGGCCGAATGGCCTACTCCAGCCCCCATCGTTCACGGAGCCATGGTAACCAATGGTATTGGGGACGTGGTCAATGGGAAACAGGTCCATTGCTCAAGCACAGATGGTGACAAGGGAAATGGGACAGGAGGAGGCTGTTTGACCCTTCAATCAGCAGGGCCCTCAGAGGGGCACAGATTGCAGAGGGAAGAAGTATGGGAAAGCCCTTTCTCCTGATCCTCTCAAGACCCCCTGGCCCAGAAGGAGGTAACTCTTCCTTGCCCAATGCACACCCACACCCTCAACAGCAATCCCAACCTCATGCAGCCCCTCAGCCCCCTTTCCCCAACTGTTCCCTTACCAAGCCACCCAAAGACTGCCCACGAACTAGATTCCTGCTTGGATCTTTAAGAGACAGACACACACACTCAAACACTCAAACACGAGACACACACACACACACACACACACTCAAACACTCAAACACGAGACACACACACACAGAGTTACACACACACTCAAAATGAGAGACACACACACACACTCAAACACCAGACACACGCACGCACACACACACACACACATATACACACTGGTGTGGGTTTGGAATCACGTGTAGGCCCAGACTGGGTAAGGATGGCATATTTCCCTTCCCTTTCTATGACACTGGCTTGTGGCGAGATTCCCACAATGCTCCTGTCTCCTATTTTGACTGTAGAGCTTCCCCCTACCTCCACCCAGCCCCCCCCCCAGAGCAGTCGCTCTGTCTCAGGGATAGCACTCAGACAGGGAGACCTGTGAGATCAGACTCCGGATCCAGGTAGGCCTCAACACCCGGCCCAGCCTGACCCGCGATGGGCCGAAGGTGAACACACTGCCGCCCAGGCCCAGTGGGGAAAGACCACTCCTGCCGCAGTTAAACGGGGGGTCTGTTCAGTTCGCCCACCCTCCCACTGCCTCCAACATAATCCTGTGTGAGTCGGAAAGGCCATGGGTTTATTTGTTGGACAGAGTTGGAGAGCATTTCTCCCAAATACTACCATACAGAAGCGGACTGCTTCAGTGACTGTGTGTTTATGTAAAGGGAGTCTTACAAATAAAGAATGATGTTGAAATAAAAGAAAGGGGAGCATGGTCCAACCTCACCCTCACACTCACACTCACACACACACACTCACACACTCACACTCACGCGCGCACATGCAACAGGAAGGAGAGGACAGAGGGGTGCTGCCCAAGTCCCCACTCGACAGCCTGTTTCTTGTCCCGGCAAGGCCATCGGAAAACACACTCCCTCCGCCCCGGCCCCTCAGCGTTACCTGTCGATGCTGATCGCGCACAGGTTCAGAATGCTGGCCGTACAGAACATTACATCGAGCGTCACAAAGATGTCACAGTGAACCCAACCGAACCGCCACTCGCCAACGACCTGCGAAGAGAACGGAGCGGAAAGTGGGGCACAGATCGAGGGGACACCCTGCCTCCCCATCCCCCCCCCCCCCCCCCCACCCCACACTCCGTCGCACCTCCAACCCACAAGGCCCTCGAGGCAGACTGCAAACTCCTCCCCACAATTAACTCCGGGTCCACACTGACACATGAACTCGTCCTCCCCCCACTCACAGACTCAGGGGTGACCTGTCCTAACGACTCCATGTGGGCCCCGGTGTTAAAAATCACTTTTGCAAACTCCATGGGAGATCGCAACAGATCAAAGGCACTGGAGAAACCAGGCAGGAGACATAGAAGCTTGAACAGGCGCATCAGATTGAGGAACAGCTTCTTCCCAGCCGTTATTAGACTGATGAGTGGACTCTCTCGGTTCAGATAATGCTGACCTTGTCAATGTTGATCCCACCCAGCGCACCTCCTGTGAGGTGTTACCTGTGGCCTCTAAGTTTTTCTCACCCTACCATCTGCCTGTCCATGCTGGCTATGGATCTTCCTGCACTGGTCACAAACAAAGCTTTTCACTGTACTGAGGTACACATGACAATAAATCACATCGAAAGGATAAAATTGCTGTCTCTTTCTTTCGATGCGACATGTAATTTATTTCTACACATTGATTTTTTAAAAATTAAATCATATCAGTAAATGATTGACTCACGAAATGAAGTCTAGACAGCTTCATATAACATAAAAAATACTTGAAGTGAACGATTTAATCTGCCTTTCGTGGTGGCTCAGTGGTTAGCACTGCTGCCTCTCAGCGCCAGGGAACTGGGTTTGATGCTAACCCTCGGGTGACTGTCTGTGTGGAGTTTGCACATTCTCCCCATGTCTGTGTGGGTTTGCTCCGGGTGCTCCGGTTTCCTCCCACAGTCCAAAAATGTGAAGGTCAGGGTGGATTGGCCATGCTAAATTGCCCCATAGTGCCCAGGGATGTGTAGGTTAGGGTGGATTGGCCATGCTAAATTGTCCCATAGTGCCCAGGAATGTGCAGGTTAGGGTGGATTGGCCATGCTAAATTGTCCCATAGTGCCCAGGGATGTGCAGGTTAGGGTGGATTGGCCATGGGAAATTGTCCCATAGTGCCCAGGGATGTGCAGGTTAGGGTTGATGGGCCATGCTAAATAGTCCCATAGTGTCCAGGGAGTGCAGTTTAGGGTGGATTGACCATGGGAAATTGTCCCATAGTGTCCAGGGATGTGCAGGTTAGGGTGGATTGGCCATGCTACATTGTCCCATAGTGTCCAGGGATGTGTAGGTTAGGGTGGATTGGCCATGCTAAATTGTCCCATAGTGTCCAGGGATGTGTAGGTTAGGGTGGATTGGCCATGCTAAATTGTCCCATAGTGCCCAGGGATGTGCAAGTTAGGGTGGATTGGCCATGCTAAATTGTCCCATGGTGCCCAGGGATGTGTAGGTTAGGGTGGATTGGCCTTGCTAAATTGTCCCATAGTGCCCAGGGATGTGCAGGTTAGGGTGGATTGGCCATGCTAAACTGTCCCATAGTGCCCAGGGATGTGTAGGTTAGGGTGGATTGGCCTTGCTAAATTATCCCATGGTGCCCAGGGATGTGTAGGTTAGGGTGGATTGGCCATGCTAAATTATCCCATGGTGCCCAGGGATGTGTAGGTTAGGGTGGATTGGCCATGCTAAATTGTCCCATAGTGTCCAGGGATGTGAAGGTTAGGGTGATTTGGCCATGCTAAATTGTCCCATAGTGCCCAGGGATGTACAGGTTAGGGTGGATTGGCCATGCTAAATTGTCCCATAGTGCCCAGGGATGTACAGGTTAGGGTGGATTGGCCATGCTAAATTGTCCCATAGTGCCCAGGGATGTGTAGGTTAGGGTGGATTGGCCATGTCAAATTGTCCCATAGTGTCCAGGGATGTGTAGGTTAGGGTGGATTGGTCATGCTAAATTGTCCCATAGTGCCCAGGGATGTGTAGGTTAGGGTGGATTGGTCATGCTAAATTGTCCCATAGTGCCCAGGGATGTGCAGGTTAGGGTGGATTGGCCATGCTAAATTGTCCCATAGTGCTCTGGGATGTGCAGGTTAGGGTGGATTGGCCATGCTAAATTGTCCCATAGTGCCCAGGGATGTGCAGGTTAGGGTGGATTGGCCATGCTTAATTGTCCCATAGTGCCCAGGGATGTGCAGGTTAGGGTGATTTGGCCATGCTAAATTGTCCCATGGTGCCCAGGGATGTGTAGGTTAGGGTGGATTGGCCATGCTAAATTGTCCCATAGTGTCCAGGGATGTGTAGGTTAGGGTGATTTGGCCATGCTAAATTGTCCCATAGTGCCCAGGGATGTGTAGGTTAGGGTCGATTGGCCATGCTAAATTGTCCCATAGTGCCCAGGGATGTGCAGGTTAGGGTGGATTGGCCATGCTAAATTGTCCCATAGTGTCCAGGGATGTGTAGGTTAGGGTGATTTGGCCATGCTAAATTGTCCCATAGTGCCCAGGGATGTGCAGGTTAGGGTGGATTGGCCATGCTAAATTGTCCCATAGTGTCCAGGGATGTGTACGTTAGGGTCGATTGGCCATGCTAAATTGTCACATGGTGCCCAGGGATGTGTAGGTTAGGGTGGATTGGCCATGCTAAATTGTCCCATAGTGTCCAGGGATGTGTAGGTTAGGGTCGATTGGCCATGCTAAATTGTCCCATGGTGCCCAGGGATGTGTAGGTTAGGGTGGATTGGCCATGCTAAATTGTCCCATAGTGCCCAGGGATGTGCAGGTTAGGGTGGATTGGCCATGCTAAATTGTCCCATAGTGTCCAGGGATGTGTAGGTTAGGGTGATTTGGCCATGCTAAATTGTCCCATAGTGCCCAGGGATGTGCAGGTTAGGGTGGATTGGCCATGCTAAATTGTCCCATAGTGCCCAGGGATGTATAGGTTAGGGTGGATTGGCCGTGCTAAATTGTCCCATAGTGTCCAGGGATGTGTAGGTTAGGGTGGATTGGCCATGCTAAATTGTCACATAGTGTCCAGGGATGTGTAGGTTAGGGTGGATTGGTCATGCTAAATTGTCCCATAGTGCCCAGGGATGTGTAGGTTAGGGTGGATTGGCCATGCTAAATTGTCCCATAGTGTCCAGGGATGTGTAGGTTAGGGTCGATTGGCCATGCTAAATTGTCCCATGGTGCCCAGGGATGTGTAGGTTAGGGTGGATTGGCCATGCTAAATTGTCCCATAGTGCCCAGGGATGTGTAGGTTAGGGTCGATTGGCCATGCTAAATTGTCCCATGGTGCCCAGGGATGTGTAGGTTAGGGTGGATTGGCCATGCTAAATTGTCACATAGTGTCCAGGGATGTGTAGGTTAGGGTGATTTGGCCATGCTAAATTGTCCCATTGTGCCCAGGGATGTGCAGGTTAGGGTGGATTGGCCATGCTAAATTGTCCCATAGTGTCCAGGGATGTGTAGGTTAGGGTGATTTGGCCATGCTAAATTGTCCCATAGTGCCCAGGGATGTGCAGGTTAGGGTGGATTGGCCATGCTAAATTGTCCCATAGTGCCCAGGGATGTATAGGTTAGGGTGGATTGGCCGTGCTAAATTGTCCCATAGTGTCCAGGGATGTGTAGGTTAGGGTGATTTGGCCATGCTAAATTGTCCCATAGTGCCCAGGGATGTGCAGGTTAGGGTGGATTGGCCATGCTAAATTGTCCCATAGTGTCCAGGGATGTGTAGGTTAGGGTGGATTGGTCATGCTAAATTGTCCCATAGTGCCCAGGGATGTGTAGGTTAGGGTGGATTGGTCATGCTAAATTGTCCCATAGTGCCCAGGGATGTGTAGGTTAGGGTGGATTGGTCATGCTAAATTGTCCCATAGTGCCCAGGGATGTGTAGGTTAGGGTGGATTGGCCAAGGGAAATGCAGGGTTACAGGGATAGGGTCGAGGGATGGGCCTGGATGTGATGTGCTTCAGAGGGTTGGTGTGGACTCAATGGGCTGAATGGCCTGTTTCCGTGTGACACAGATTCTGGCCCATGTCCCAGTCGTGTTGTGACAGTCTTCTGTTGAGAAACTAACACTTCTGTCTGCACCTGACATGAATCAGACATTGAGAATATTGCTCGTCACTGCCTTACTTGTGGCTGTGAGATCTTTATTGTAAACCACATAAAACTCAAAAATTGTATTTCGGGTCATTCTAAGATGGAGAGTCTACCGAGAGATTAAACTGTCATTGACAGTCGAGATAATGAGGAATACAAATTAACTTGACAAGGGGCTGCAGAAGTAACTCAGAGCCAGTTTTATTTCCAATATCACTAACTTAGTTCCAGATCGAATTGTGTGGGAACAGTGTGGTTAGAACACAAGCGAAGTCATTACACAGCATCAATGAGCCCGCTGTTGACGATAAGGGATAAATATTTGATCATTTCTGCACCGACAGATACATATCTCTGACGACTCCTTCCTCCATTTGATGTGGGAATGAGGATTTGGGAATGAGTGTGGATAACGGAGTCGGGGGGCGGGGGGGGGGGGTGTGGCCGGAGGTTGGAGGGGGGTCAAAGAATATCTCCAACACCACCTGATGGCCATCTTGGTGTGGTTACAAGCTGGGGAAGGGGAATGGGGGTGTAGGCTAGGCCTGTCCCCACTGGAGTTCAGAAGAACAGTTGGTGACCCTGTAGACCAAAGAACAAAGAAAATGTACAGCCCAGGAACAGGCCCTTCGGCCCTCCAGGCCTGAACCGATCCAAATCTACTGTCTAAACCTGTCGGGCAATTCCTAAGGATCTGTATCCCTCTGCTCCCCACCTACCCATGCATCTGTCCAGATGCATCTTAAATGAACCTACCATGCCTGTCTCTACCACCTCTGCTGGCAACGTGTTCCAAACGCCCACCACCCTCTGTGTGAAGCACGTGTATCCCCCTTAAAGCTACCACCTCTCCCTTTGAAAGCATGACCTCTCGCTATTGAATCCTTCAGCCTGGGAAAACCCTTGCTCTATCCAGAGTATGGGAGTAGAGTATGGGAGCTGGAGTAGGCCCCTCCATCCTGTTCACCCACTCAAAGTGATCGCCCATCCCAGTCCCCCTGCATCCCAAAGAACTATCCCTAACTCCTCCTGGAAACCATTCCAAGCTCTCTTCCCCACATCCCATTTCTGATGAAGGGCTCCTGCCCGGAACGTTGATTTTCCTGCTCCGCGGATGCTGCCTGACCTGCTGAGTTTTTCCAGCGCCGCTCTAACCTTGATTCCTCTGGGAGTCAGCCAATCCCACAGGATCCCGTACGCTGAACCCTGTGTGATCGCCCCTTCCCTGAGCTTCCCCTGCTCACTGGGAACAGCCTTTCCCGAGCCTGTTCTACCCGGTCCTAGTCGAACATTACAATCCTCTCCCTTCAGGACTCCAGTGAGTACGAACCAAACCGATTTCAACTCCCCCCTCAAACGTCAGTCCTGCCGTCACAATAGACAATAGACAATAGACAATAGGTGCAGGAGTAGACCATTCAGCCCTTCGAGCCTGCACCGCCATTCAATATGATCATGGCTGATCATTCCCAATCAGTATCCTGTTCCTGCCTTATCTCCATAACCCTTGATTCCACTATCTTTGAGAGCTCTATCCAACTCTTTCTTAAATCAATCCAGAGACTGGGCCTCCACTGCCCTCTGGGACAGAGCATTCCACACAGCCACCACTCTCTGGGTGAAGAAGTTTCTCCTCATCTCTGTCCTAAATGGTCTACCCCGTATTTTTAAGCTGTGTCCTCTGGTTCGGCACTCACCCATCAGCGGAAACATGTTTCCTGCCTCCAAAGTGTCCAATCTTTCATAATCCTATACGTTTCAATCAGATCCCCTCTCAGTCTTCTAAACTCAAGGGTATACAAGCCCAGTCGCTCCAGTCTTTCAGTGTAAGGTAATCCCGCCATTCCAGGAATTGACCTCATGAACCTACACTGCACTCCCTCAATAGCCAGAATGTCTTTCCTCAAATTTGGAGACCAGAACTGCACACAGTACTCCAGGTGTGGTCTCACCAGGGCCCTGTACAGCTGCAGAAGAACCTCTTTACTTCTATACTCAATCCCTCTTGTTATAAAGGCCAGCATGCTATTAGCCTTCTTCACTACCTGCTGTACCTGCATGCTTGCCTTCATTGACTGGTGGACAAGAACACCCAGATCACGTGGGGAATCGGTTTGGTGAGCTTTCCCTGCAGTCTCTCTCCCACCGCCAGCACGTCCTTCCCCAGATGTTGCAGCTGTACAGGGTGCTGCCGAGGCCACACCTGGAATACTGTGTGCCGTTTCGGTCTCCTCACTCGAGACGGAAGGGGCTGGAGGGGGGTGCACAGGAGGTTCACTGGGTTGATTGTGCGGTGCCGGAAAAGCACGGCAGCATCCGAGGAGCAGGAGAATCGACGTTTCGGGAATAGGCCCTTATCAGGAATCAGCATCTGCAGGCCTCACTTTCTCCTCACTGGGTTGGATCCGGGAGTTGAGGGGGTTTGGCTTATGAGGAGAGACAGATTAGACTGGGATTATATTCATTGCAGTTCAGCAGAATGAGGGGGTATCTTATAGAAACATATAAAATGGGGGGTGGCTCAGTGGTTAGCACTGCTGCCTCACAGCACCAGGGTCCCAGGTTCGATTCCAGCCTCACTCAGGCGACTGACTGTGTGGAGTTTGCACATTCTCCCCGTGTCTGCGTGGGTTTCCTCCGGGTGCTCCGGTTTCCTCCCACAGTCCAAAGATGTTCCGGCCAGGTGAATTGGCCATGCTAAATTGCCTACAGTGATAGGGGCATTCGTCAGAGGGAAATGGGTCTGGGTGGGTTGCTCTTCGGAGGGTCGGTGTGGACTGGTTGGGCCGAAGGGCCAACTGTAGGGAATCTAATCTAAAATTACGAAGGGGATGGATAAGATAGAAGCAGGGAGGATGTTTCCACAGGCAGGCGAAACTAGGACAAGAGGACACAGCCCCAAGATTAGAGGGAGCAGATTTGGGACTGAATTGAGAAGGAATTTCTTCACCCAGAGAATTGTGAATCTGTGGAATTCCCTGCCCAGGGAAGTAGTTGAAACTACTTCAGTAAACGTTTTGAAAACTGAGGTAGGTTTTTGTTTTGAACAACAAAGGAATTAGGGGTTACGGTGAGGGGGGGATGGGTAAGTGGAGTTGTGCCCGTGAAAAGATCGGCCGGGATCTTATCGGCCGGTGGGGCAGGATCAAAGGGCCAGACGGCCAACTCCTGCTCCCAGGTTCTTATTAAAAAACGTAGTGAAGGAGACCTCCCCAAACTGCAGATACAATCCGCCCGGGAAGTGGGTCTCCCCATGGCTCCCGTACAATCCCCGATCTCCTGAATCAGACTCGGAAGATCCCGAGAGCTTGCAATGGACTGGATGCTGGGAGGACTGAGACTGGAATTGGGGGCGTTGAGGGGGAGACCCTGGATACAATTCCGAAATGAGATTAGATTAGATTACTTGCAGTGTGGAAACAGGCCCTTCGGCCCAACAAGTCCACACTGACCCTCTGAAGAGTAACCCACCCATACCCCTACATTTACCCTTTCACCTAACAATACGGGACAATTTAGCATGGCCAATTCACCTAACTTGCACATCTTTGGACTGTGGGAGGAAACCGGAGCACCCGGAGGAAACCCACGCAGACACGGGGAGAACGTGCAAACTCCACACAGTCAGTCGCCTGAGGCTGGAATCGAACCTGTGTCCCTGGCGCTGGGAGGCAGCAGTGCTAACCACTGAGCCACAGATGTCTACCGTCTCATAAGGAAGGGAGCTCTCACAGAGTCCGACAGCACAGAAACAGACCCTTCGGCCCAACCAGTCCATGCCGACCCCAATCCCAAACTAAAGTAGTCCCAGCTGCCTGCTCCTGGCCCACCTCCCTCCAACCCTTTTCCTGTTCATGTTCTTATCCAAATGTCTTTTAAACGTTGTAGCTGCCCCCCCACACCCCCCACTTCATCAGGAGTGGTCATTCCACACCCTCTGTGTAAAACATTTGCCCCTCATGTCTCTTTTACATGTCTCACCTTAAAAAACAGTGTGCCCTCTCTCTCGGGAACAGGCACCCTCCATTCACCCTAACTCTTCGCCTCCTTATTTTATAGCTCTCTGCCAGGTTTGCTTCTCAGCTTCCTGCGCTCCAGTGGAAAATGTCCTGGCCTATCCCGCCTCTCCTTAAATCTCAAACCCTCCCATTCCAGACGACGATAGAGTGGGAAGCCAGAGTCCTTTTCCCAGAGTGCAAACGTCTATCACGAGGGGCCGTAACTTTCAGGTGATTGGAGGAAGGTTTCGGGGAGACGTCAGAGGGAGGTTCTTTACACAGAGAGTGGTGGGTGCACTGCCAACGGTGGGAGTACAGTCAGAGACATTAGGGACATTTAAGCGACTCTTGGATAGTCACATGTGAAGGGTCTGTAGGTTAGTCTGATCTTAGAGTAGGATAAAAGGCCAGCACAATAGCAAGGGCTGAAGGGCCTGTACTGTGCTGGACTGTTCTATGTTCTACATCCTGGTAAACCTCTTCCGAACCCTCTCCAGTTTAATAATATCCTTCCTAAAACAGGAGGACCAGAACTGGACACAGTACTCCAGCAGAAGCCTCACCAACATCCTGTACAACCCCCTCACAAAAGGTCCTTAAACTCACTCATGAGAAGATAGAGTCGGTGAGTGGGAATGCAGCAGAGGGAGATAGTCTCGGAGGTAGGTGGCCAGGGGGATATGTCAGGAATAACAGGAAGTGTGCAGGATCAGTGGGACATTGGTGTGCACATCATCTAGTCACTTAAGGCATGAGGGTAGGGAGATAAAAGTGGTTCATTACTGGGTATATGTTCTCTAGAGTGTTGAAGAATGGCATGTTCAACCATACAAACTATATGACATGGGTACAGAGTGTATCATCTACAAGATTCACTAAAGATCCTCAGGCAGCACCTTCCAAACCCACAGCCACTTCCATCTGGAAGGACAAGGGGCAGCAGCTACATGGGAACACCACCCCCTCTGCAAGTTCCCCTCCCCTCACCATCCCGACTTGGAAATATATCGGCCGTTCCTTCCTGGGTCAGAATCCTGGAATTCCCTCCCTCAGGGACATTGTGGGTCAACCCTACAGCACATGGACTGCAAGAAGGCAGCACACCCCCACCTTCTCGGGGCAGGGGGGGGGTGGCAACTAGGGACGGGGCGATAAATGATGAGCCTCATCCAGTGACGTCCCCACGTCCCACAAATGAATAAGAAGAACTGCCAGCAACGGTTGGGGAGTGAACAAATGTTTAAAACTAAAGCTGCATTGTTAGTGCTAGAAACACTCAGAAAGGAAGAAGGTTCCAAGGGAATAAAGCAAATTCATGTCTCGGTCCACTGACTGGCCTGAGGTCAAGGGTGAAACCCTGCCTGAGAGTCAAGATGGCGGAATTGTTTCCAGCTTCTCCAATGTACAGATGGTCAGGCCAGGAGGAGAGAATTTGGGGCCTTTTCTATTGGGTGACTGGTTGGGGGTCTTAGAACCTTTCCAGAACCTTCCACCAACCCCCAGCCCAGGAATAACCCTGACGCACAAGGTCAGTACTGAGCTGGCCCTAGACCTTTCCAGAACCTTCCGCTAACCCTGGCCCGGGATCGCTGACCCATAAGCAGGGCCCAGTCCTTTCCGGAACCTTCCGCCAAACATCAGCCCAGGAGTTGCTGAAGCACGAGGTCAGTACTGAGTCGGGCCCCAGACCTTTCCAGAACCTTCTGCCAATGCCGGCCCAGGAATCGCTGACCCACAAAGTCAGTCTTGAGTCGGCCCCTGACCTTTCCAGAACCTTCCGCCAAGCCTGGCCCAGGGAGCGCCGACCCACGAGGTCAGCACCGAGCAGGCCCTAGACCTTTCCAGAACCTTCCACCAACCCCAGTGCGGCGACTGCTGGCCCGTGAGGTCGGTGCTCGAGAAGGCCCTAGACCTTTCTGGAACCTTCTGCTGACCCTGGCCCAGGAATCGCTGACCCACGAGGTCAGCACCAAGTGGGCCCCAGACATTTCCAGAGCCTTCCGCCAACCTGGGCGCAGTGATCGCTGCCCCCCCCCCGCCGAGGTCAGTCCTGAGCAGGCCCCAGACCTTGCCGGAACCTTCCGCCGACCCCAGCCCAAGGGTTGAGAAGTGGGTGGCATTACCTCGAGGTAGACGACCCAGGGCATGACCAGGGTGGCCACCAGCAGATCCGCCACTGCCAAGCTGACGATGAGGTAGTTGGTGGTGGTCTGCAGTGCTCTCTCCCGTGACACCGCCAAGCACACCAGCCACGTTGCCGAAAACCACAGTGAAGATCAGGAGACTGAGCAGCGCCGCGTAGTAATTGTAACGGGGCCTGCACTGATCGACGGTCCCATTGGTCCACCCCATCAGCTCCGAGTCGTTCAGGGCCGCCATGTTCAGGGCCGCCATGACCGTGACCTCTGACCTCCCCCTTGTGACCTGCGGATTGGAAGGAAGGAGGACACAATTGACCAAAAAGAACCGAGTTGTTGGGGGGGGTGCAGAGGGAACCTTATAACCCGACGGGTGACGGAACATGTGGGTGAGGAAGGCATCTCGGGATGCTTTTCTTCAGCAGGAGAGGCTTAGCTGAACGCAAGGCGAGGAATGTTCCGGAAACAGGAGGCGCCAGAGAAACTCACCAGCACCTGTGGAGAGGGAAGCAGAGGCAGTTCTGAGGAAGGCTCACTCGACCCGAAACATCAACTCTGATTCTCTCCATGGACCTGCCGTGTTTTCCCGGCATTTTCCGTTTCTGAAGGAGGGTCACCTGGATGCGAAACCTTAACTCCCCTTGAATTTTAGTGGGATCTTCCTGGGCACGCTTTTTGGCACCTCCACCGCCGCCACTTTTTTTAAAAAAAGATTCCCTACATTGTGGAAACCAGCCCTTCAGTCCAACCCTCCGAAGAGTAACCCACCCAGACCCATTTCCCCTCTGACTAATGCACCTAACGCTACGGGCAATTTAACACAGCTAGTTCACACTGACCTGCACATCTTTGGACTGTGGGAGGAAACCGGAGCAAACCCACACAGACACGGGGAGAATGTGCAAACTCCACACACACACACACACACAGTCACCCGAGGGTGGAATCGAACCGGGGATCCTGGTGCTGTGGAGGCAGCAGTGCTACCCACTGAGACACCCTGACACCCTAGACTTGGCCCATCACAACAACCCAGAAGCGATATCTCCCCTTTACAGAGGGGCAGTTGGACACAAGAGTCTAAAATTCACTCCCAAACCATCAAAACGCTCCCTCTTCCTTTAACCGAGTTGGCCTTTGTACAATATAATGAAATATAACGCTTACTAGAGGTGCACGATTGGAAGTTAAACAGGAACACGACCTAATTGATGCAAGCCAACTGCCTCAAAAAAGAACTGGATTAGATTACTTACAGTGTGGAAACAGGCCCTTCGGCCCAACAAGTCCACACCGACCCACACCTCTACATTCACCCCTTCACCTAACACTGCAGGCAATTATAGCCTGGCCGATTCACCCTAACCTGCACATATGTGGCTTGTGGGAGGAAACCCACTCAGACACGGGGAGAATGTGCAGACCCCACACACAGAGAGTCGCCGAGGTGGAATTGAACCCGGGTCTCTGGCGCTGTGAGGCAGCAATGTGCCACCGTGCCGCCCAGGGATTGAGGTAAAGTCAACGGAGGTAAATCAGACATTGTTCACGGACCATTTGCTATCTGTGGCCAGTTCATACAAGACCCAGCACTTCCAACGCCTCAAGAAATTCATCCAAACCGAGTGAACAGCACCCTCACTCGTTCCTCAAGTATCGTTAACTCACTCATTGAGAACCTGTTGGCTCACATACAAATTTATCCAACACACAGTGACTTTAGGGAGTCTGATAAGTCACCCCCCCCACACCTCCCCTCCCCCCCCACCCACCTCCCTCCCCGCTCCCCCCCACCTCCCCTCCCCGCTCCCCCCCACCTCCCTCCCCGCCCCCCCCCTCCCCACCTCCCCTCCCCACCCCCCTCCCTCCCCTCCCCGCCCCCCCCCTCCCCACCCTCCCCTCCCCGCTCCCCCCCACCTCCCCTCCCGCTCCCCCCCCCATCTCCCCTCCCCCGCCTCCCCCACCTCCCCTCCTCGCCCCCCTCCCCACCTCCCCTCCCCGCTCCCCCCCACCTCCCCTCCCCGCTCCCCCCCCATCTCCCCTCCCCGCCTCCCCACCTCCCCTCCTCGCCCCCCTCCCCACCTCCCCTCCCCGCTCCCCCCCTCACCTCCCCTCCCGCCTCCCCCACCTCCCCTCCCCGCCCCCCCCCCGCACCCCCATCTCCCCTCCCCGCTCCCCCCCCACCCTCCCCTCCCCGCTCCCCCCCCCCATCTCCCCTCCCCGCTCCCCCCCCACCTCCCCCTCCCCGCTCCCCCCCTCACCTCCCCTCCCCGCCCCCCTCCCCACCTCCCCTCCCCGCTCCCCCCCCTCACCTCCCCTCCCCACCCCCCCTCCCCATCTCCCTCCCCGCCCCCCCTCCCCCCCCCCTCCCCGCACCCCCCCATCTCCCCTCCCCGCCCCCCCCCCCTCACCTCGCCTCCCCCCCCCCCATCTCCCCTTCCCCCCCCCCCCCCCCCCCCACCTCAGTCCTGGCCTCATCTTTTGTAATTTGATTATTTCCCTTTGCACCTTTTTCCAGACCCTCCACCTTTTTCACACGGTCGCGGGGTGGGGGGGGGTTTGGGGTGGGGGGGGTGGGGGGTTGGGGTGGGGGGGGTGGGGGGGTTCTGGCTCTGCGCTCTCTCGCCAGCCACGGCCGGGTTTTCTCAGCTCAGACCCTCCCACTGGGGTAAACACCCGAGGATGCCGGCTTTCTGTCGCGAGAACGGAAACTGCTTGGAGAAACTCAGCAGGTCTCTCTGGGGAGAAAGCAGGGTAATCGGCCATTTCGGGGGGGCCGGGACCTTTCTTCGGACTGAATGAGGGAGATGGCAACGCCGAAGGGCTAACTCTGAAAAGACCTTGTCTATTTACCCTATCCATGCCCCTCATGATTTTATAAACCTCTATAAGGTCACCCCTCAGCCTCCGACGCTCCAGGGAAAACAGCCCAGCCTGTTCAGCCTCTCCCTGTAGCTCGAACCCTCCAACCCTGGCAGCGTCCTCGCAAATCTCTTCTGCACCCTTTCAACATCCTTCCTATCGCAGGGAGGCCAGAGCTGACGCAGTCTGTGGTCGGTCGGTCTCCAGACTTGGTCTGGACTCCCCACAGACCACTCCGTCCACACCCCACCACTCCCCCCGACCTCTGCCCTGATGCAGTTTGACTGGGGATCATGGCGATCCGGAGCCGACTGAGCCGGAATGCTGAAAGATTCCGTCTCCTAGGGCCTGAGGGTTCAGTACCCGTGGGGAGAGACCAGATCCGTGCACGGGCTCCTCAATGAACCAAGCCCTTCCCTGGATTTGTTTCCTGGGAATTAGTGCCGGTGGCTCCGCGTTACATCCGATGCTCCGATCTCCTTCTCTACGGGATTTGCAACATCTGACGTCGAACCGACAGGGCTCGTGTGGTAGTGACCCTACCTCCCAGCCAGGGGACCCGGGTCCAAAAACCCACGTGCTCCAGAGATTGCGTGCTAACACCTCTGAGTAGCTCTTATTTCGGAAAATATCTAGCTGCAAGCGTCAGGAGCCCAGTGTTGAGGGAACCCCTGAGCTCTGTTGTTCGATGAGATGTGGCTGACTTAACTGTCGCCTTGTCTCCCACACCGTCCCCTCAGAACCCTTCGACACCCTCTCGCAAGTCCATTAACGCTGCTTTAAAAATACTCCGAGAACTGGCACTAATCTCTGAGATAGGAATTCTCACCCCCGCCTCCCCAGTTTGAAGTGGGAACCTCTTTGTGGTTAGAGTCCCCTCATTCTAGCCCCTTCCACAAGTGCGTCGCCTTCTCAGCCTCTTGTGTCCCTCAGAATTCATTCAGCTAAACTCCAAATTAATCTTGCCCCTTAGATGCAGCGTCCCCCTCACATCCACCCCATCGTCATGTTATCCCAGAGAGAACTGCGCTCAACGTAAATGTGCCCTTTCTGAAGTGAGCGCAAAACAGGACATGGTTCTCTCACTGCAGACTTAACAATACCTTCTCCATCTGTGGGGACGCATCCTGACGTTTATATTCCCTGCGGTAAATCGACAATCCACTTCCGAATCACTTGCTGGGCATGCTTACTAACACTTGGTCGCGCACTCACCTTCAGAATAAATCCATTCCTGTATCTGTCCCCCTCTCTGTCTCCGCAGCACCCACACAGGAGGGAGAGATAGGTTTGCTCACTTGAAGCTGCTGTCAGCACAGACTCTCTCTCTCTCTCTGTCACAGACACTGACTTTCCTCAGCTGCATCCCTCGCTTTCTCGATAGCGAGACACGTCAGCCAATCACGAACACTGCCAAAGACCAGGAATCCACTTCCTGAGCAAACCATTGACTGTCTGGGGAGGGGGGTCTGGGGAGGAGAGGGTTCCCCAGTCGATGGGCCCCACATCCATCACTCGCCTCTTAGCAACAGGTAAAGGGATTCAGAAGAAATTGATGCACAGTCACAATTGATCAAGGAGCGATTATATTAAATTCACTGGCTCTTCCAACTCGCAGTGTCTCTTAGCTGCTCTCTTATTAAGCTCTGGGTGTTCCTGTTAAGAAATAATGTCACCAATTCTAGTTATCAATTCATGTTTTCATTTTAGACACAGATTCTCAGAGGGTAACCAGGTGCACTGAATGTAAGAGCTGGAAAAGGCCAGTCAGCCCCTCCAACTGCCCTGCTGTCCAATTCTTTATTCACTCAGACTGCTGTTACTGAGTATCGGTGGGGGGAGGGAGGGGATGGTACACACTGCTGTTACTGAGTGTCGGTGGGGGGAGGGAGGGGATGGTACACACTGCTGTTACTGAGGGTCGGTGGAGGGAGGGAGGGGATGGTACACACTGCTGTTACTGAGGGTCGGTGGAGGGAGGGAGGGGATGGTACACACTGCTGTTACTGAGGGTCGGTGGGGGGAGGGAGGGGATGGTACACACTGCTGTTACTGAGGGTCGGTGGGGGAGGAGGGGATGGTACACACTGCTGTTACTGAGTGTCGGTGGGTGGGGAGGGAGGGGATGGTACACACTGCTGTTACTGAGTGTCGGTGGGTGGGGAGGGAGGGGATGGTACACACTGCTGTTACTGAGTGTCGGTGGGGGAGGGAGGGGATGGTACACATTGCTGTTACTGAGGGTCGGTGGGGGAGGGAGGGGATGGTACACACTGCTGTTACTGAGGGTCGGTGGGGGAGGGAGGGGATGGTACACACTGCTGTTACTGAGCGTCGGTGGGGGGAGGGAGGGGATGGTACACACTGCTGTTACTGAGGGTCGGTGGGGGGAGGGAGGGGATGGTACACACTGCTGTTACTGAGGGTCGGTGGGGGGTGGGAGGGGATGGTACACACTGCTGTTACAGAGGGTCGGTGGGGGGAGGGAGGGGATGGTACACACTGCTGTTACTGAGTGTCGGTGGGGGGGAGGGAGGGGATGGTACACACTGCTGTTACTGAGGGTCGGTGGGGGGAGGGAGGGGATGGTACACACTGCTGTTACTGAGGGTCGGTGGGGGGGAGGGAGGGGATGGTACACACTGCTGTTACTGAGGGTCGGTGGGGGGAGGGAGGGGATGGTACACACTGCTGTTACTGAGGGTCGGTGGGGGGGAGGGAGGGGATGGTACACACTGCTGTTACTGAGTGTCGGTGGGGGGGGAGGGAGGGGATGGTACACACTGCTGTTACTGAGGTCGGTGGGGGAGGGAGGGGATGGTACACACTGCTGTTACTGAGGGTCGGTGGGGGGAGGGAGGAGATGGTACACACTGCTGTTACTGAGGGTCGGTGGGGGGAGGGAGGGGATTGTACACACTGCTGTTACTGAGTGTCGGTGGGGGGAGGGAGGGGATGGTACACACTGCTGTTACTGAGGGTCGGTGGGGGATGGAGGGGATGGTACACACTGCTGTTACTGAGCGTCGGTGGGGGGAGGGAGGGGATGGTACACACTGCTGTTACTGAGCGTCGGTGGGGGGAGGGGAGGGGATGGTACACACTGCTGTTACTGAGGGTCAGTGGGGGGAGGGAGGGGATGGTACACACTGCTGTTACTGAGGGTCGGTGGGGGGAGGGAGGGGATGGTACACACTGCTGTTACTGAGGGTCGGTGGGGGGGGAGGGAGGGGATGGTACACACTGCTGTTACTGAGTGTCGGTGGGGGGAGGGAGGGGATGGTACACACTGCTGTTACTGAGGGTCGGTGGGGGGAGGAGAGGATGGTACACCCTGCTGTTACTGAGCGTCGGTGGGGGGGAGGGAGGGGATGGTACACACTGCTGTTACTGAGCGTCGGTGGGGGGAGGGAGGGGATGGTACACACTGCTGTTACTGAGAGTCGGTGGGGGGAGGGAGGGGATGGTACACACTGCTGTTACTGAGCGTCGGTGGGGGGAGGGAGGGGATGGTACACACTGCTGTTACTGGAGGGTCGGTGGGGGGGAGGGAGGAATGGTACACACTGCTGTTACTGAGGGTCGGTGGGGGGGAGGGAGGGGATGGTACACACTGCTGTTACAGAGGGTGGGTGGGGGGGAGGGAGGTGATGGTACACACTGCTGTTACTGAGTGTCGGTGGGGGATGGAGGGGATGGTACACACTGCTGTTTACTGAGGGTCGGTGGGGGGAGGGAGGGGATGGTACACACTGCTGTTACTGAGGGTCGGTGGGGGGAGGGAGGGG